>NC_034599.1:27012972-27039016 GCF_900095145.1 Mus pahari
AAAAAAAAAAAAAAAAAAAGTAAAGACAAGATGGAGAGGAGGCAGATAGGTAGTAGATGAGTGCCTTCAAAGTCAAACCCAGTATTAGGGCTGGTTCCCTGGAAGATTTGTTTGAGTGCTTATGAAACACCTATAATGTTTATAGAAGGTTGGCTTAGAAATTGTTTAAGTAGGTCATACCATCAGTAGTTTAATCTCAATATCAGTTATTTCTAGTAATCTGTGGTTCTATATTGCTAAAGGAGAACCTGATTCTGGTGAACTGTGAATAAAAGGTTTTTGATTAAATAGAAGGCATATTGTCAAAAGTTTAATGAATATTTGAGAATAGATTGTGGTGATTTTTTTTTATCTGTAAATATAACAATAACTTCCAATAAATTCACTAGGCACATTGTTTCTTAGATCTTTATAGTAATACTGCAAATACAGGGCATGAGGTACTGAGGTGAGCGGTTTAGGAGCAGGAGTGAAGCCTGTGCTGGGCCTGGCTGGACCAGGACAGTGGGAAAGTGACGGTAACTGCAGCAGGAGAGCCTTCCCGCCTGCAGTGTTGGTTGTTTCTTCAAGACTCCTTTTAGGAAACACAAAGATAAGAATAAAGAACTATCAAAGCGTCTGTGCTATTTGACAGTTACAATTTTTAGATTAGAATGAAATATTCTAAGGAGCTAACAGTGTACACAGAGATGCTAATTACAGAATCATTTACAAATGGAATATTTTTAAACTTTGAAGAGCTAACTCTTGCTCTAGTTTTCTTATTTATAAAGTGGGGGTTGTACAGGTTGATCATCTCTACTCTAAAGTTTTCCAAGACCTGAGACTTTTTGAGGGCTACAATAATGCTTCAAGTGGAAAATGCCACACTTGGTTTCATGTGATGGGCTGTAGTCAAAATGCAGGTGCATTAAGAGTTTTATATAAAACTACCTATATGATATGTGTAAAATGTATATGAAGAGTGAATGAACTTTTTAAAAATTAAGACTTATATCCTATTCCTAAAAAACACTTTATCATGTATTTGCAAATATAAATAATAAAATGTGAAATCTGAGATATTTCTGATAGTTTTGTAATAGTATCTTCATACAGCTTTTATGAGGAGCAAATGGAGTATTATATATGTATTATGCCCAGTATAGTGTCTGAAATATGTAAATCCTTAAGATTCAGCTGCTCCTGCAGGTATATTTTATTATTTTTGATGCACATAGTCCTTTTTTCTAGATATTTAGTTTTGATGTTGTACTACTGGATAGTGTATTTGACGGGGCAATTAGATATAGGTAGAGATGTTGCTGTCCCCTATAGTCACTTGCTGACAGCCATGGTCAACTCCTTTTTTCTTTTTCTTTCTTTCTTTCTTTCTTTCTTTCTTTCTTTCTTTCTTTCTTTCTTTCTTTCTTTCTTTCTTTTTTTTTTTTTAAAGATTTAGTTTAAAATTTTCAGTTCTGCTTATGTACGTATATGTCTGGGGTCCATGGAGGCCAGAGGCCTTGGGATCCCTGGAATTAGAGTTGCAGGAGATTGTGAGCCAGTTGTCATGGTTACTGGGAGCTGAGTTCTAACTTCTGTAATAGTATGGACTGAGCTATCCCTGTAGCTCCTCCACCTGTAGCCCTTCCACCGTGCTCTGTGGTGTTCAGTTGATGATGAACGCTTCCTTAGTGTTTCCCCATCTGTTTGCAGACAAAGTTAAAGAGATAGCAGAAAACTTGTTCTGAGCACCAGAGAGAAATGACTTAGTTCAAGGGTAATTCCAGGGTACATGTGCTGACTTCATGCACCATAGCGGCACTGGTGGCAAATTTGTCTACAGGGAAAGGCTTGAGGATGAGAACCTCATACAGGTTTGGGATTTATTGTGTCCATGGCAAATGCAAGATCAAACACAAATGGTTCTGAAGCCTGAGAGCTCAGATGGCTATCACTTTGTGGTCTTAGGGAAGGTGAAAGATGGCATGAACACTGTGCTTATTTTTACTGTGAGGGTTCTAATACTGGAAAACACTATTTTGTGTTTGTGAGGGAAAGAGTATAACATTTACCGAGCATTGAAAGATAGGATTTTGAGGGTTAAGATGAGAGAGAATGACATTTCACGAGACACATAAGCATAGAAACCAACGTGGGAAAGTATAGGTAAGGGAGAACACCATCATGTTGTAACGGATTCAGAGTGGAGCTGAGGGTTTAATTCATGAGACACTGTTGTGTGAAGGTCTGTGATCTGGTAAGAACTAGTTTTTAGGGAGACTGAACACCTGCAGAGTGGGGTGGGGTGGGGGCAGGTAAGCCGTGTAGGAGGGCTCAGCATTTCCATACTCACTGATTAGAATAGTCACTGGATGGGCAGTAGTGAGTGACATGGACCAGAGGCTCTGGGTTCCTACAACAGAGAAAAGCGTAAGGATATAGCATAACATAGGAGAGGATAGCATAGTTATTTAATTTATGATCAATGGAGATGTTTTAGGATATAAAGAAGATGGAGACCAGTGTGGCAATTGTGGCAATGAAGATAGGTTAAATGTGAAATTATTACAGAGGTGGACTAGTAACTTTTCGAATTGGGTAAGAAAGAGGTAGATGCTTTCTTTAACATAGGCGTTTTAAACCTGGGTGTCCTGGGGACTTGTTGCACCTAATAATCTTAATGAACCCTGGGGAATGAAAATTAGTATTCATTAATGGACGTGCAGATAGTACTTTGTCTTTGACTGACCAGATTGCCTGTAAAGCATTTGCTTGGTGCTATTGGAAATGTACAACTGGAACTTTAGAGGGTGATGGCTAGAAAAGTTAAGACTAGAGATTTGTAACTCGCATGCAGAGATGTGGTAGATGGGACCACAGAGGGGTGGTCGTGTGTTATGGGAGAGACTAGTTCTGTTAGTGCTGGGGGTCTGGAATTGAACAGTTTGATAATTTTTTTCTTTCTCCTTCTCCCCTCCCCCCCTCTTTCTGAAATATGATCTCTTGTTGTATCCCTTAGGTCATTAAAGGTGGTGGGATGTAACAAATAATATAGTTTACTTTCTGACTTTTTTATAGTGCAGCTCCCATACTTGTTTGGATTTTTGACATTCAAGTTGAAGTCCTAAAATGCTAGCCCCATGAACAGGGCTAGGTGTGCATATCACTGTGTGTCAGATGGTTATAACCAAAGGCATGGCCTTGAGTGTGGTGCCTCCAAAACTGTGCAAATAGGATGCCTTATTTCTCTTACAGTAACCACAGCTCTACTTAATAAGACTGGCATAATATTACAGCACTTATTTAGAACTAGTTCACATTTTATTTGCTAAATCTTGAATGTAATTATAAACAGCAGTAGCACTGTGAGACTTCTAAAAAACAGTCTCTAGGCCCTTATGTCATATCATGTAACTTAACTATATCTTGTCTCCTGTTTCTGCTCTGTATAAGTGACCATTTTCATAATTCTTAGTTTCCCTCCTGAGATTTTGATCATGTATGTGTATGTGTGTATATTATATATTCATAATACTATGTTAAATTATGCTTATTATATTATGTTTAGATTTATGTATATATGAGTATGAGCATGTGCATTTCATGTCATGTGTGTATATTATGTAGAAAATGGAAATAAAACCAGGAGTCACTGACTTGGGTTTTATAGTCTGTGAGACAAGAGATTTGGGTAAATTAGCTATAATTATAGTTTCCTGAGAAACTACTGCATGCTTATGAGAGGCAGAGGCAGGAAATTCCTGGGCTGCATAGTGAGATTCTTTTTCAGATACTAAGGAATCTCTAAATGGGGCAAATAAAATCTGTCTTTAGTAAAATTATATTGTGTATAAAATCATATTGTTACAGATATTTGGACAAAATTTGTTAAAGAATGACATTTGATCTCCTTTTGAGGGAAATGGCCCTGTTTGAGCAGATAAAAGGTAGGGAAAGAGTCTGGTAGGTTATGTTGACACAGATGGAATAAGACACACTCGGGAAGCAGTATAATAACCTGGGTGGGGCACTGGGTGGAGATGATGCTAACTCTAAGGTGAGAAGGAAATTGGGTTGCATTTTGGAGATGGTTGAGAACATTTACAACTTATTCCGTACAGTTTTGGGTTTTTTTTTTTTTTGTTTTTTTGGTTTTTTTTGTTTTTGTTTTTTTTTAGTTTTTCGAGACAGGGTTTCTCTGTATAGCCCTGGCTGTCCTGGAACTCACTTTGTAGATCAGGCTGAAATCCGCCTGCCTCTGCCTCCCGAGTGCTGGGATTAAAGGTGCCATCACGTCCGGCTCCGTACAGTTTTTAATGGTAGTATTCTGGTCAGTATTTGCAGAAAATGTGCTATTTAAAAACTTCAAATGATTAGATATCTTCTACTTTTCTGCTGTAGACGTGGGGACAGGGAGGTTAACAGAGTCAGTGGGTGAGAAAATGGTGTTAGGTATTTATGAAATGAAAGGACACTGTCTTAGTTTGGATTTCTATTTCAGTGATTAAACAATAATAACAAGAACAACACTACCCTACAACCAAAGGGAACTTGTAAAAGAAAGAATTTCTTTCACTTGCACTTTCATATTACAGTTTATCATCAAAGGAAGTCAGGACCAGGAACTCAAGGCAGAAACCTGCAGGCAGGAGATGATGCAGTGCTGCTGCTCATCACTCTGCTGCTGGCTCGCTCCTCATGTCTTGCTCAGTTTGTTTTCTTATACACCCTAGGACCACTTGTGCAAATATAGAATGACCCACGGTGTTCTGGGCCTTTCCACATCAATCATTAATCAAGAAAATAGCAGGCTTGCCTACAGGTTAGACTTAATGAGGGATTTTCTCACTAAGGTTCCTCGTCTCAGATAATGCTAACTTGTGTCAAGTTGACCTCTTACACTTCCTTACCAAAGAGCAAGGAAGAGCCAGCAACCCAGCTCCGGAAGACAGAGGGAAGGGAACTCCATGAGTTCAAGGCCAGCATGGTTCTGAAGTAAATTCCAGGACAGCCAGAGGTACCTGGCAAGACCCCCATCTTCCAACCAGTCAGATAAACAAGGCAGGCAGGCAAGCTTTTTTCCAGTTAAAAAAAAATATGAGCAGTCTTATTAGTTATTTAAAAGATGGAAATGCAGTGGTACAGATTGGTTATACAGTTTTGGTGAAAGTGAAATAAAAAATGTATATATTGGTAAGAAATGTATCCTCCAAATTATGACATTAACTTGCCTGGTGAACCCTAATTTACAGTTCTTAAAAAGCTCCAGAGACAATCTGATCGGTTGTGTGATTAGCAGTGCTTTCCTAGTGTGCTGACAGCAGTTTTGCCAATCAGGTTTGAGGGCATAAAATTAAGATGATAAGAATACCTCTTAGTTCCTTTCTGGAAAAAATAGACTAAGAGTCATTTAGAATGCATGGTTTTCATTATAATCGTCTTTTTAAAAAAATTTTAAATTTATTTGCAAATAGTAATCATCAGGTAGTCCAGAATTAATGAGAAATTGAAGTGTTTCTAGTTTTGATATATCCTTCTGGAATTACTTGTCAGCATTTGCCAGGTTATTTCTAGTCATTATACATGCTCCTTTTAAATGGGAACAGTACAATTTTTATAGATTTTGAAGGAGAAACGTGCTTTCAATTTTTAATTTTTCTTCTGTCTTGAATTTTTTGTGATACATAATTCACTTTCAGAGCGTAGAAGTGCTTCTGTCACCTTCCTTCAGAACTGCTTGGCAGTCTGTTGACTAGAGACGTCCCAGTCTGTGTCTCAGCGTCTGCCCCACCTCTGCCTTCCCAGGGCCTGAGTCAGTTGCTGCATTTTAGCTTTGACTCTGATCTGCACTTGAGTGTTGAGAATATGTCATCACTTTTGCTCAGAATGAAAAGAATGAAGACAAGCGATGGGAGCTGAGTGAAGGAAGGTAGCCTCTGGCATTTTCTAACTGTGAGATAAGAGGGGGAAGTGGCTGGGGGTGGGGATCTGTTTCCTAGTGTGGCCATTCAAGGCCTTACCTAGGGAGAGACCTTCAAGCTGACCTGGCTGGAAAGGTGGCTGAGCTGAAAACCTGAACAGTGAGTGCAGAGGTCCTGCAGGAGTGAGCAAGGGTTGCAGCCAATGGAGAACCTTTCAGAACCACAGGACTGACTGATCCAGGCAAAGAGTCAGAAAGGTGGGTGATGGAGCACCACACTGCCATGGAGAGATACCCATAGATACATCAGAGTTAACTCAGAGTTCAAAAAAGAACCCTTCATTTCCCTGACAGGAAGCAGGAGTTTAAGCAGAAGCTGTTGCGGTCAGATGGAAGGCAAGGAAGCTTGGACTGAGGAATGGCTGTGGAGAGGGGACAGATTCAGAAAGTGGTGTAGGTTGAACTGCAGGATTACTGATGATGTAGTTTGGGGATTTGAGGAAGAGGTGAGCTTTTCATTTTCAAAATGTGTCTCTGTAAATGTAAAAAGTAGACCTTCATTTGTGAGCAGTTATGGTCAGTGATTGCAGAAGTGTTGGCTGATGAGCACGAGTCTCTTGGAATTCATGTTATGCAGGAGTTGTACCAGATGCGAGAGCCAGCCTGGGTCCTCTGCTGTGTGCTCTCCACTTCTGAGCCCTAGCTTGTGGGGAGAGACCCTGCTTCTCCCACTGTGGTTGTTTTTTTTTTTTTTTTTTTTTTAGACTTACATTTTATTTTAGTGTATGGGCATTTTGCTAGAATATATTTCTGTGTATCATGTGTACGTAGTGTCTGCAGAGACCAGAAGAGTGTGTCTGTCCTCTGAACTGGGTTACAGCTGGTTGTAAGCCTCCCTGTAAGTTTTGGGTTCTCAGTAAGAGTATCCAGTGCCCTTACCCGCTGCTGAGCTATCTATCTCTTTTGCCCCTACTCTGCCTTTCTTCTGTCCCTTCCTGGCTTCCATGTGGGAACACCTACCTGGGTCTCACAAACTGTTTTTTATTCTCCAAACGTCTGCTTTCCTTCCTCTAGACTGTACTTCAGTACCACTCCTGCTTCCTTGTTTGATACCCAGGGACAGAATGGACCTTTCTCTTGTGGAAGAACCTGCTTCATCCTACTGTCTCTCATGTATTGTGGTAGCATGCATGTTACCCTGTTAATTTGCCTGCTCCTGAAGTCCATTGGATAACAGCAAAAATGACACAAACTTGCATTTGCTAATAAAGATGAAAGTTTCAGAGTAGATGACACATAACATCTAAGGGTGACTCTCAGGCAGAAGTGTGAGACTGCAGTGAAGTGGAGGAACGTTCTAGAGGAGGTGGTGCACATGCCAGGTGCTGTGTTAAGTAGCTATTTGAATTGGTGCAGGGAGTGTTTGAGAGTGAGACAACCCATGTTCTCAAGGTGGGCTGTTTTCAAACAGGTTGTCTTAAGGACCAAGCTCTGAAATCCAGAGAACAGATTTGCTACACTCCCTCCCAAGAATAGAAGATTTTTTTTTTTAGTCTTTAGTGGTTATAGGCTCATATATGTGGCTTCACTCATTGGTATTGTGTTCTTATGCCCTTTTCTTTTGTGTCTGTGTTTTCCATATTTCTTGTAAAGAACACTTATCTTTGGATTTAAAGTCAACTGAATCCAATATAATTTAATTTTAAGACACTCACATTTATAAAACATCCTTTCCTCAATTATGCAAGATTCACTGGGACTGGGGATTCAGACTTGGACATGATTTGGAGGCTGGCATTCAGCTTTCTATACTGATCAAACCCTGTGACGTCCTTGAAAAAACCTGGAAACCCAAGGAGTGGTAGAACGGGAGTTCAAAGATTGTAACAGCTTTGTGAACATGTGGTTGTTTTCTGAACCCAGCCATCCTGGCAGGAGCTCTCCTCTTGAGGGAGTAGGTTTTCAGAGTAGTTTTCCCAACACAACTTGATGTGTAGAAAACTTTGGTCAAAATCAATTGGTATAATTCTTTAGTTTATTGGTATTTTGGAGTAGTTGAGTCAACTATACATTATATGGAAACTTTCCTTTCAATGTCTAATAATTACTGTAAGCATGATTAAGAACATTTAAAAATATCCTTTTATATATATATTTGATTTTTAGTTATTTACATATGATCAATACTTTAATTACACAGTTTGCATTTTATAGCAAGGGTTTCCTGAGGTACTTTGTCAATACAAAGTTTTATAAGAAAGTTAGTAATAAAGGGACTCTGGCCAGCTTCAGCAAACCTTGCCCCGCCTTTGCCTTGCTAGAAATGGTTCGATTACCTTTCTAAAACTAGCCACTGAGATCTGTTCCCTTATTTGGCTACGTCTTCCTCCTGGACTGACCACCAAGGTCCAGCTATCAAAATGTTGAAGTCCAGCAGTCAAAAGCCCCCTTTGGCTCACCTAATTAGCATGACCGATTAAAATTAAACTCATCATCCTGATAGCTTTATAAAGTGCTGTTTTCTCATATGGCACATCTGTCCCTTACCCTGCTCCCTTGTTTTTTATCCCCTTCTCCCTCCTATCTCCTGTGTTTGTCGCTTATCCCTTGCTCTTTATCCTGCTGGGGCAAATAAATGTCCTTTGTACGAAGACCTTAGTCTTGGGGTGTCCTGAGCTGATAGTGACCCTTTTAAGTAAGATAATGAAAACTGGAGTTGTGAGTGATGCAAAGAAAAGTCAGGCCAAAAAACGGATGACTATATGCAATATTTGCCAAACCCCAAAATTATTAGTATGACTGTAAGCTTTAAAATATACCTGGAGGGACCAGGAAAATGGATCAGGAAAGAGCTTATGAATCAAGCAAGCCCAGAGACCTGAATTCAGATCTCTAGCACTCATGTAAAAAACTGGTTGTATGGTATCTAGCTGTAATCACTGAGGAAACAGGTACAGGATGGTCCCTGAGGGCTCACCATGAGAGAACCTGTCTCAGAAATAGGGTGGAGAGCCATTGAGGAACATTGATCTGGTCTCCCTCCCTCTCTCCCCCTCTCTCTTCCCTCCTCCTTTTCTTTTTCCCTCCCTCTTCCCTCTCTCCCTCTTCCTTCCTCTCTGTGTCTCTCACACCCCTTCCATTTGTAGGAAAAAAAATAGAGTTTAAATTTTCATGAATCCTGAAACTAGACAATGCAGCCTTATATAAAGAATATGCTATCAAATACCAACTTCTCTCTTTCCTGGTTCTTTGTCCTAAGGTAAATGATGTAATAACTCACATCTCTCTTTACTCTTTTACTTGTGTGAGTTGGGCACGACCAGATGTTCCTCTGTGGGTGGAAGTACCAATTAAGTAAAATTACACGGATTGCTTAATAGTTGATAGCCAGTATTAAAAACTTGTCAGTAGTGTTGGTCTTTTTGTTGTGTGGCTTTTTTTTTTTTTTTTAAGAGATAAGGTCACACTCCGAATCTTAGGTTGGTTTGGAATTTGGCAAGTCCCCTTCCTTCATTTCTCAAGTGCAGTGTGTGGCACTGCACCTGGCGCATGTGCGCGCACGCGCGCACACACACATCCCTCACATACACAGAAAGGGTGTGTTTTGTGGCAGCATCCTGTTTTATACCCCAGCTGACTTGGAACCAACTATGTGTAACTTTTTTTTTTTTTTTTAATCTTTCTGTGTTGTATTTTGAGATCGCCATTCCAGCTGTCTTTTTTGTACTGGTGTGCCTTTTCTGTCTCTTACTTAAAACTTGTTTGTGTCTTTGCATGGTCATGTGTTGCTTAATGATGAGAATGGCTTCTTAGAAATATTTTGTTAGACCCTAGGTCACTAGATAATGTCTAGTGGGACCTGTGGTAAGTATGGTTTGTCCATGACAGAATGTCCTTACATAGTACTTGATGACATTGAAAGTATCTCTTGTGAATGGCACATATGTTGATAAGGGATTGCTTATTGGAAAATTTAATCCATGTACATTGAATGTAATTACTGACAAGACAGGATTTATGCTTGCTGTTTTGCCATTTGTCTTCTGTATTTCATGTCTTTTTTATGTCTTTATTTTTCCGTGTAGTTTTCTTTCGTACATTTAGTCTTAGCTTAATGGCCCAGGGGCATTGTAACTTTTCTGGTAGATATTTTCTAGTGTATACCATTTAAACTGTTCTTTTCTCAAAAATCCTACTGCTCGAGAACTTTATAAATTCATATAATGTATTTTGTTCATATTCGACTTCCAGTTTCTCTCATACCCCACCACTTTTCCTTCCCAGCTTCATGTTTGTTTGTTTGTTTGTTTTAAACTCACTGAGCCCACTTGGTGCTGCCACTATGTTCATGGATGCAGTGCCACCCACGGGAACATGGGCAGCTTCTGGGGGCCCGGACCGCATCCCCAGAGAAGCCTGGCTCTTCTTCCAGCAGCTGTCTGCTGCCTAGAGCTCCTTAGCTGGGGACTCTGTGAGGCCCTCCCCATCCATGTTGGGGATATGGTTGGCTTGATCTTGTGCAGATCTTGTGCATGCAGTCACATCTGTGTTGAGTTCATGGGTGCATCTTCTAGGTTGTCTGGGGGACCACTTACTGTGAGTTCCTGTGTGAACAGCTACATCAAGTCTTGTGGATCACTATTTTTATTTTTTGTTATTTTGTGGTTACTCTAATGTCTTAGTTAGGGCTTCTGTTTCTATGATAAAATGTCATAACCAAAATCAACTTGGGGAGGAAAGGATTTATGTCATCTTACACGTTGTTGTCCACCATCCTGAGAAGTCAGGGCAGAAACCTGCAGGCAGGAACTGACTGATACAGAGGCCATTCAGGAATTCAGCTTACTGGCATGCTCAGCCTGTTTTCTTATACCATCAAGGTCTGTGTGCCCAGCGGTAGTACCACCATTGGGCTGGGCCCTCCCACATCAATCACTGATTAAGGAAATGCCTTGAAGGCTTGCCTATAGGCCAGTCTGGTGGGGACATTTTTTCAGTTGAGAGCCTGTCTTCTCAGATGACTGCTCTGTGTCAAGTTGACATAAAAACTAGCAAGCACTCCTAGGGAGTGTAATTGCTAATGAGTGGGCCATTGCTAGTTTAATCTCAGCAACATGCACAGTCATTATTCTTGTATAGCATGTTTTCTATCTCTTCCTTTGATTTATTGTTTAATACAAAATATTCTTTAGATACTGTGTGCACATCAAGACAGTTGTAAGTTACTGCTTTATTCAGTTGTCTTTTGGATGAGAAGAAACAAAAGAAAAGCAGATGTAAACAAAATCTGTGTATAAGGTCTTTCCTACTTCTGTAGTTCCTTACTGGTATGCATCCTGTTTATGGTTTAGTGTCCTTTCATTCACTCCAAAGGTTTTGTTTTTAGTGCTTCTCATAGGGTAGGTTGAGAACTACACAGACTGTTGTCTTCGGCTATGCATCTCATGTCAAGGGTCTTTTGTATATGGTAAGTTGCTGCCTTTACAGTTACTATGCCACAAAGCTTATGGCATATTTGTACTTGAAATTTGGAGGACGTTTCCTGTGTCTTTTAGTGCAGCAGGGCATATCATGTAGAATTAAATGCTTAAGGTTAAGTTCTGGCCTTTTCTCTGAGTAGCATCCTGTTCCTGGGAAGATTGGTTCATCTGTATCTCTTGCATGCTGCAGAAAAGACTAAGATGTCACCTTTCCTGTTCTTGCTGGTAGAATGTGACCAAGTAAATTGCCCTGTTGTTTATATAAAGTGCCATTTGAGGACTCTGCACCGGTTGGTTTACTTTACATGTCATACTTCCTCTTGATAGTAGCAAGGGAGAATATGCTAAAGTCCATAAGAAAGACTTCTGCTACTTAAAAGTAATTGGTTAGTATGGAGGTTCAATGTATGCTTCACACAGTATTTCTTCCTTGCCTCTTGCCACTCAGCAAACTGTAGAAAGTTACCATTGTCAGTATATTCCAGTCGTCCTTGGTTCTGCATTGCCCTTCAGGACGATTCTTCTAGCACTGAGCTCTGCATAAAGAGGCCAGTGATGCTGTGGGGTTAAGTAGAGGAACTAGAGACATCAGTGCTCCTGTCGTATGAAGTATATCTGGAAGAAGCAGAAAGAGTGAGTCCGGAATGTGAATTCCTCTGAACAGTCACAGTTGGTATCCACTTTAGGCCAAGACGCTTGTGTCTGTATGCTCCACATTCTTCATCCTCCCAGAGTCACTGCAGGATGGGTGCAGCACCGTGCACACCAACACAGAAGCAACAGTTTCAAAGCCTTTTAGTTTTAATAGGATTTTAAGAGGGAACAAAATTCAAACGTGTGTTTTCAGCTTACCTTCTTCATGTAGAGTTCTTATTCACTGACTGACTACCTCCCTCTTTTGAAACAACATCTCATTGTAGCTCTGTATGGCCTCCTGACTTGGCCTCCTGAGTCCTGGAATTAGAGACACACATTGCTGTGCTCACGTCTGAATTTTTTCTTACTCAGGTTTGGAATTTATTGTTGACATTGCAAGTCATGTTATACTTATTAAAAGTTTATGTGATGATTATATCAGAAAAATTCAGTCCCTGAAATAAGAGTTTGTGGTTTTTACACAGCTCCCCGCTTGGTGTGTGTGCTTGTGGGGGACAATGCAAAATTTTAATTTTCTTTATATCATGTTGTTGAAGAAATTATGCAGTTTCTAAATCATACTGCTTTTATTTTTATTTCTTGTATGCCTTCTCTCTATGATAATTAGGATGCATCTAATCTTCTGAGTGCCTGGTCTTGCCCTCATAGCCTCATGGTAGCCTTGGACTTAGGGCATGTGGTTGTCCTCTGCTTGCCCTTGGAGAACCCAGTTTAGTTGTGAGTCTCAGAGTTTAGTCTGTTTAAAAACTACCTTGGGTAAATCTACTGTGTTCTTATGCCTTGAGAACCTCTCCACCAATAGGCAGCTCTGTTTTAGTTGTAAGATAGTTACCTTTGTAAATTCTCCACAGAGCCAGACTTAAACTTTAACTTGTAAAGGAATCAGTCAGCAGAAGTTTTTTGTCGTGGCGATTACTGAGCCCTAACGTCTAGGTCTAGAGTTAGCCAAGGATCGTGTGGTTTTAGTGATCCTGGGATACCGGGTAAGTATGGCATTAAGCCAGAGTGGATTCTGGAACCTGGCAGGTTCCTGTTGAGAAAAGTCTGACTAAGGCAAGGTAACATTTAAATGTTTCCCCTATTTCCTAGTTATCAGGGTTTTTTTGTTGTTGTTGTTATTTTTTAATCTAAGTTATTGATTATTTTAAAAGAGGAACTGTTGGAGAAACAGATATTATTTTTGCCATTTCTATTGAAAGCAAAGTGGTTGAGTTGGAAAGATTGGAGGTGGGTGTAATTATAGTTCTCCCAGAATTCAGTTTTTATTTGGTATCTGTAGTAGGCTCTCTTGGGGCCAGAGAGTACCTTTCCATCTTCCTAATTGGTGCTTTGACTCAATGCCTTCCTCTGTTCTCCTGTGCTGCCTTTGCCAAGGACACCCTCAGTCTTAGCTTTCTGCCCTTAACGCATACTTTATACTCTTCATTGGCTCATGAGGCTAGTTTCTCTGACCTTAGCAGGCATTAGGAATGACACTTGGACTCTCCTGCTCAGACAGCCGTGCTGTTTTTAGTAGTAAACCCAGATGTGATGCTGTTGTTTTGTGCAGAAGTGAAAATGGCCTGTTTTTCTCCACTGCAGTTTTTAGGCTGTTTCCTACCTTCTCCTTTGCTTACAAAGCTTATTCATATGTTTTCCTGTCCATCTCAGTTATGTTTTTCCAAACCTTTGATCCCACGCTACACACAGATCCTTCCTTTCTCTTGCCTTAAAACTTAACCCCAGTGTTATCTGTTTTGCTTTGACTGCTCTATGTTCTCCTGGACACAGCAAGTGGTGAGTGAACCACTTGTAGAGGGACTTGAGCTGCAGTATCTCAGTTAAGGCTATGATACTCTGGTTTTAAAAGTTAACAGAGTTCCAGAGCCTGTTTCAAATACAGGAAGAACTTATTCATTGTTCCATGGCCAGGCCTGTCAGGTCTAGTTTTCTTAAGCAGTTTATTCAAGTCCTGTATCTGTGGGACCTTCTTTTTCCTGGTAACTAATTCCTTGTCATTGTTTGCTTATGAGCTCGAGGGTGAATTGATGTGACTGAACACAGGGTCGCCAGGATTTAGGTTTTTCTTTGGCAAAGAGTTATCAAGGTAGTCTTCTGTTGAAGCCTAAAAGTCTAAATTATGCAAAATGAGGTTGAACATTGTATGTGTTAATGATTAATACAAATGTTAATGATCTTCGGATTTTAGGGTGTTTTTACTTGTACATAAGCTCTGCCTATATCTATTTTTTTTACTGCAGGGATCTGAATATTGATTGTTATGTGGTCGAAAGTAGAGCCGTGGTCTGATTTGTTAAAGCTGGAGGCTAGGAGTCTTATTGCCTACTTTCATAATTAATATGCTAATGCTATTAAAATGATTACAACATTAGAAAAACTTTGAATGTTGCTGGAAAATAATTATTTCTAGGCCAGAAAAGTATTTCCAGGCAGCCTGAGAGCTGGTTTGAGAGTATGGTTTCCACTGGTGCATGTCTAATAGTCGTCTGCTTTGCTGTGCTGGTATGAAGTGGAGATGGCAGAACAGATCCCAGGGAAAGCCAAAACATAGGCTCAAACCTTCCTGTTTGCCAAGTGTGAGAGGAGGAGTTCTGGAAGTAGTACCTAAAAATGCCATATCCTTACCACAGTCAGAACAAGAACCCTTGGTGAAGATACGCCCAGTAAAATCCTGTGGGAGCATCATGGGCAAAGTATGAAAAATTAATTTTTTTGTGTATCTTCTTGTGCCCATGTAGCTGAAACTCATATCTGTTTCTGGTGAGAAAAAGTACAGCTTCCAAAATGAAGCTTTTTCTTTTTAAAACTAATGCTCCAGCTAGAAGAGGAGAAGAAAAAGTTAAAATTCAGCTATCAAGTTCTTGAGAGAGAAATCTGAATTAGAAACCCAGTGAGAGTGTTGTGTCCCCGCTCCACCTGAGCCTGTGTGTACGTGGGAGTGAGGGAGTGTAGCCTTCTTCTGACCTGAGCAGCTAGCTGATGTGGGGCCTCTCTTCCTGGTCTTCCTCCTGTTCTTACTAGCTATGTGAGGTTAGAAGTCTCTGCACGGCTGTCTGTGGCACGGAGCCTGGGGGAGACTTGCTTCCTTTGCTCGTTCTGCTTTCTTCTCACTCCAGAGGTCTGCACCAGCTTTCCCACTACCATCAGACGTGCAGATGGGAAAGTCAGCTGCAGTGCTTTGCCTCCCAGGCTGGGGGTAGGGCCCTTGACCCTGTCATACATTGTTTGGCTTTCTAAGCTTTCCATAAGAAGCCTGGGTGGAAGCGTCCATAACCTTTGTGACTGTCGTATTATGTATGGCTGCAAAACCTGTGTCACATGGGCAGTCTCAAAGTCGGCTGTTCTGTGGTAGCTGAGCTGCCCTGGGACCACAGTTAGTACAGGCTTTGGGTACCCAAGTGGCTGAGCACCATGAAAACAATATTGGGGAGACAACTTGTTTGTGGTCCTGTGCCAGCAGGGTGTCTTGAGACACTCTTTATTATCATTATTAATTATTATTATTCAAACCTACATCCTCAAGACTACAAATGGGCTTTGGCCATTCCTAGTTTTTCCCAAGGCATCTTTTCTGTCCTAGAGTGTCTATGTTGCTGCTCTTAAGAGGATGAAAAGTTAAAAGTTTTTTTTTTTTTAATTTATTTTTACAAATGAGTTTGGGTGTTTTTCCTGCGTGAATGTTTGTGCACTACTAGCATGCAGTGCCTGCAGAGGCCAGAGAGAGCATTGGATGCCTTGGAACCGAGTTAAGGGTGGTTATGAGCTCCCATGTGGGTGCTGGAAGTGAACTCTGGTCCTCTGGAAGAGCAGCCAGTCCTCTGAACTGCTGAGCCATCCATCCTGAGCTGTCCTTCCAGCCCTGTTTGCTGTTTCCAGTGTTATTGTCTCACCCGGCTTATCTGATCAAACTGCAGGCATTTCTGCTGTGCTGCTCTTCTTTCTAATTCTGAGAATTTGTTCCAAAAAAGCCTGTAATATCTATGTCACGGCCTGAATCTTGTGCAATCTTGAAATTTCCACCACTAGATTTAATTAGCATGGTGACTTTAAAGTCATTCAGAGTCTCTCTCAGAATATGTTAAAATGTAAGCAAATTCTTTGTCAGATTATAACATGAGTGGTTTCTAGTCTAAATTTCAGTGGAGTTGACTTTGGCCTACTCATACTTTGGTCTGTCATAGACTCCCTTTCTGGGGTAAGTAGACCTGTATGTTACATTTCCTCAGGAAAAGTCTGTCACACAACAATTATTATATGCACATATGAATATTACATAAAACATTTTTAAAGTAGACAGCTGGTTTTGAAGAACAATTTATTTAACACTTACTGTGTTGTGACTGCAGTGTCAAATCTGTTGACCATATTGTCACACTTAGTTCTTAGATTGTTCATCTCAGGTTAGTGCTGGTAATCCAGTTTTTCAGTAAAAAAAAAAAAAAAAAAAAAAAAATGAGGCTTAAGTTAGTTTCTGCCCAAGAACTCAGAGTAATAAGTAAGGTTCATATTTGACCTTCTCTAATTACTTTAGCTCCTTTGTAAAGTTACACACACACACACACACACACACACACACATGAGTGCACATGCTTGGCTTGTTTTTTTTTAACTTATAATTAAAGATATTAAAACTATTTTGAATTATGTGTATGTATATGGAGATGTGCACATATGGTGTCCGTAGTGACTGTTAAAATACCATAGAGCTGGAATTACAGACAGTGTGAGCAGTCCAATGTGGTTGCTAAAAACCAAATTTGGAACCTCTGCAAGAGCAATGTGTACTCTAACTGCATAGCCATCTGTTCCACCTCTTACAGTATTTGCTATAGACGGTCGCACTCTATGGATCAGGCTGGTCTCGAACTTGTGCTGCTCCTCCTGCTTTTCTCTGCCCAGTAGTGCGTTTGCAATTATATATTAGTTCAAAGTTTTCAGATATCAGAAATGGAGGATACTTTTGGATTTGCCATCTTTTCTATTTTTTAGTATATATTTTTAAGAAACATGAGAAATCATGTCAGAAAGCACTTCTTAGGTATGATTCATGATATATAAGTTCCAGAGCTTATGTGTACGTAGTTATAGAAGACAGTAGTTCTAGAAAGTACTTATAGAAGGGAAATACCTTCTATACCAAACCCAGTATTACTTACCATTAGATTCAAAATAGTTTTAGATTTACCTAAAAATTTCAGAGATTCGGGAGAGTTCCTACCTTTCCCACATCTAATTTGACATCTTATGATAATTAATATGGATGTGTTGGAGAGACTGTGAGGGGACTTGGAGAGGGGAAGAGGGGTAGATATGACCACATTCATTGCACAGCTGTAGGATAGTCTCAAAAATATTTTTTTCCAAGACTGGTTTTGTACAGTGAAAGGAAAATCACTCCTCAGACCAGAACTGTGTAGCCATCTCACCTCTGTCTCAGGACTGTTTAGTTCAAGGGAGAAAGGGCTGCTCACCCAGTGCTAAGGGACTTTGCACGGAGGGAACAAAATAAATGCTGACTGGAGCATTCAGCTAGTCACCTAGTGGAAAAGAAAACCCTGTCAGTGCGAGGCTGAGAGCCAGAATCTTGGCGTTTGTAATGTCTGCATCAGGAAGCTTCCTTTGCACCACAGAGCTTTTCCCTATGGGAAAGGGAGAATTTTTCTTTTCACTTTTTAAAACACATTCTTGGGTCTTTGGGGACAAATTGTTGTAATTTAAGCTATATCAATGTCATTTATGCCGTTATCACTGGTGGGAATTAACTCAGCTCTAAGTTACACGTCTCTACTAACTTTTGCTAGTTAAGTGCGTTCATGAGTCTACCTCAGCTGGTGAATGCTACCACACCCCAACCTGTAGCACAGCTGGGACATTCTAGATCACAGTTGGAGTGAGGTAAGGCCATCGGTCCCTCATGGTTAATATGTGATATATGTGTGTATATACTTCTGTAATCCAGAAAGCAGTAACGTTCTAATTGGGAAACAGTACTCAATTTACATATAAAGGAACAAGTCTTATTTGTGTTATAAAATTAAATTTGATTTCAGTTTATATTTTGACCTGGCTTTCATATAGTTATCCACAAAAAGTATCAAATTTTAATCCTCAAATTTTATGTTTCATTAAACTGTACTTCAAATAAAATATAATTATAGGATCTATATTTTTAACTTTACTTGAAATCGCAATGATGTCAGTGAGAAGCTGCATAATCAAGAAATGTCCCCAAGGCTCTCAGCATGCTGTTAAATGACACTCAGGCTTAACTGAAAAGGAGCAAACCATTGGCTCTTCAGTTAACTCAGAAGTATATCACAGGGTGTCTTACCTGGTACAGAGGATACCATTTACAACCTACATCTTGTCTACCGTTTGCACCTGACACTATGTGCACATGCAGTTAGTAGATGAAAGTGAGTAGATAGCAGTGCAGGACACACCTGAGCACCCCCATGAACTGTAGGACATGCTGAGAATGGTGTACTTCCTTACCAAAGGAGAAACAAACAGAAACACCAAGCCAGGCACAAACCCATTGATCTACAGTGGTGTCCTGCCTGCAAGATATGCTAGGGCAATGCACAACACTTGTGGAAGTAACCAACCCATGTCTGATTTGACTTAAGGCCCACTGCTTAAGATGGAACCTATACTAGACACTACTTAGTGACTCAGAACCTGATACTAGGTAGCCCAAGGACCTAGGGGAAAACCAAATACTAGTGTTATAAAAGTTAAAAAAAATATACAGTAGCAATAAAATGACTCCTGATGATATTCTGCTATAGTCTTAGATCAGTCTTTTGCTCAGCCATCACCAGAGAAACTTCCTCTGCAGCAGATGGGAACAAATACAGAGACCTACAGCCAGACATTACAGAGAGTGAGAGACCGTGGAACACTCAGCCCTAAATGGGATGTCTACGTCAAATCCCTCTCTTCAGGACTCAGGGAACACTGTGCAGGAGGAGGTGGAAAGAGTCTAAGAGCCAGGGGTGATGGAGTGCACACACACACACACACACACACACACACACACACACTCTGCATCAACAGGATCAATGCACACATGAGCTCACAGAGACTGCAGCAACATATATAGGGCTTGCATGGGTCTGTACCAGATGGAGTGCTTGAGCTAAAAGGCGAAGTAGACACATACTCCACTTCTAACCTAGAAACTCTCTCCAACTGATAGGCACTTGCAAATGAAAGTACTTTTCTCTGAGGGAGTCTAACTGGGGAGACACATTACTCTTATGGGTAGGCTGCGTGTTTCCCAGTAGATGGACAACACAAAGTGAACTCAATGGCATCATTGGAAGGTCTTTATTTTTTTACACTCCACACCCTCCAACTGTTCCCCATCCACCCTCCAACTGTTTCACATCCCATACCCACCGCTCCCTGCCTCCCTATCTCCATGAGGATGTCCCCACTCCCACCCCATCTGACCTCTAAACTCCCTGGGGCCTCCAGTCTCTTGAGGGTTAGGTGCATCTTCTCTGACTGAACCCAGACCCAGCAGTCCTCTGTGTGTTGGGGGCCTCATATCAGCTGGTGTGTGCTGCCTGGTTGGTGGTCCAGTGTTTGAGAGATCTAGGGGGTCCAGGTTAATTGAGGCTTTGGGTTCTCTTACAGGATTGCCCTCCTCCTCAGCTTCTTCTAGCTTTTCCCTAATTCAACCACAGGGGTCAGCTGCTTCTGTTCATTGGTTGGGTGCAAATATCTGCATCTGACTCTTTCAGCTGCTTGCTAGGTCTTCTGAAGTATGGTCATTGCTAGGTCCCTTTTTGTGAGCGCTCCATAGCCTCAGTAATAGTGTCAGGCCTTGGGACCTCCCCTTGAGCTGGATTCCACTTTGAGCCTGTCGCTGGACTTTCTTTTCCTCAGGCTCCTTTCCATTTCTATCCCTGTAATTTTTTCAGGCAAGGAACAGTTATGGGTCAGAGTTGTGACTGTGGGATGGATGGCCTGACTTCCTGCTGGAGGTGGGCTCTATAAGTTCCCTCTCCCTACTGTCAGGCATTTCATCTAAGGTCTCTCCCTTATCTTTTTTTTTTTTTTTTTAAGGGTTTTGGTTGTTTGGTTTTTTGAAATAGGATTTATCTGTGTAGTCCTGGCTGTCCTGAAACTTAGTGTGTGGATCAGTTTGACCTCGAACTTAGAGATCTATCTGCCCCTGCCTCTCAAGTGCTGGGATTAAAGGCATGCACTACCACTGTCTGGCTGGAAGTTCCTTATAATGTCCATGTCTAGGCTTTTTTAAAAAAAATTATCTTATTTTTTTTATCTTGAATATATATCTTCTTTTTAGCTTATAGGTCCTTTGTGTATATTATGGCTTCCAGTTTAATTTTATTTATTTAAATACATTTTTTTCTTTTTTTCTTCCTTTCCACATTGTAGTTTTCCCCCTCTCCTCTCTTCCTAGTCCTTCCTCCTCACTTCCCCTCTTGCACCCCCTCTCCCTGCATTCCCCCTCCATTTCTCTTCAGAAAATAGCAGGCCTCCTGTGGATAGCAACCAACCATGGCATATCAAGTTGTAGTAAGACTAGTCACCTCCCCTTGTATTGAGGCTGGAAGAGGCAACCTCATAGGAGGAAAGGACCCCAAAAGTAGGCCAAAGAGTCGAGACATCTCTTGGTCCCGCTGTTAGAAGTCTCGAAAGCAGACTTGGCTACACAACTGTAACACGTGCTTAGGTCAGCCCCATGCAAGCCCCCTGGTTAGCTGTTCATTCTCTGTGAGCCCCTGTGAGCCCTGTGGGCTTTCGATGGGTTCCTTGAGGTGTCTTTGACCCTCTGGCTCCTGGAATCCTTCTCTGTTCCACAGGAATCTTCTGCCCAATGTTTCTGTGGGTCTCTTCATCTGTTCCCATCAGTTGCTGGGTGAAACCTCTGATGACATTGGGTTAAGTACCAATCTATGAGTATAGCAGACTAGGAATAATTTTCCATCCGTGGTCTCTGGGCTGTCCAGCCTCTGGATCCTGGCCCTCCATGGATTGTCAGGGGTGGGCTCCCTCTCATAGCATGGGTCTCAAGTTGGAGTATTTATAGATAGCACAGAAACTGTGGGAGTTGCCAACCAGTGACTAGTCCAGTTCAATGGTTTTATGGAATTCCTGAGTGTGTCTCTGTGTCTATGTCGGTTTCTCGTGCCTTTTCTTGGGCTCTCTTCCTTCTGTTTATTTTGTTCAATTCCAATGTTTTAATTTATTTTATTTTATTATTGTCTCTTAGAAGCTAGTTTTCTGAGAGATGAAAAAGGTGTGGTTCTGAATGAGAGGGAGGTGGGAAGGAGTAGAGGGTGGGGAATCCATTATCAGGATTTGTTATCTGAGAGAAAAAAGCTATTTTCAGTAAAAGGAAAAAGTAGTCCCTTAAAAAAAACTAAGCAAGCCCAAATGAATTAAATAAATCATACATTACCGAAATATAAATATTAGACTAAAATTCTGAAAATGCTTTGTGCAGTTGAATTAAAATTTCATATTCTAGAAAACATTTTTAATGTGCATCTCTTTCATAGTCTTACATAAATGATGGGGCCGATTTATGTGGTAGCAAAGCATCAGGGTGGACAACATCATGCTTGGCTCGTGAGAAATGTGGGAGTGGCTTACCAGGGAAGTGACTAGTCCCTGGAGTACACAGTCAGCTCTCCCTGCATGTCCATGGATAGATGAGCCTCCTTCTGCCCCCCTTTATAGTATTGAAGGTATTTAGAGCAGTACTTTTGAAAGCATGACAGGATCGTTTGGAATGAGAAAGTAACTTGAAATTTTCTCAGTGGAAGAGACATTCTAAAGTGTTTCTTCCTAGGCGACTGACCTAAGATGTGAATACCTACCCTGGGAATTATGTGACCCTGGATGACCATCAGTTTAGTACAGGGCTGTGTAGTACAGGGACTGTATCTTTTCCCTTATTATGTCACTAGACCTTTGGAGAATAAGAATATTTGAACCTATGAAATTCCAGTATGTGCTAATTGCTGTTAAAGGCCTTTGGGTTTCTCTGATTTTGTTTTGTTCAGAAGGAAAACTGTACTCACCCGGTTCTTACTGTCACAGACACCTGCCAGAGACAGTCCCTCAGACAGGTGCCTGCCTGCCTTGCTTTTCTCCGTTTTCAGATTTGACATGGAAGCCCCCTTGAACTTATGGGTTCAAGTGAGCCTCCAGCCTCATCCCTCCAGGAGCTGGCACCACAGGTGTGCCACTGTGCCCTCAGATGGCACCTGCCAGATGGCAGTGAGGCACGAGAACCACTGTCTACATGGCCTTAGGTTTAAGTTCAGTGATGTTGAATGCCCTGGCACCTAGGTTTCATCTCAAGAATGCTTTGTAGAGGAATATTGATATCTTCACTGATATTTTCAGACATTCTGGCTAATGGTGTATGTTTGTCTCAAATGTAATTTTGTAGTGTTATATGTGGAAGGGTTTTCTAAAATTACTGTTTGATAAAATATAGTTTTATAGTGAATATGGTCTTCAGTTTTATGATTTTAAAAGTTGTCCTTAGGGGAGAAAAAATATCTTAACTTGCCTTTGCTATCACTTACATTGTTTTTGTGTATTATGAGTGATGTGGCATAATACTGTGTGCATGAGTACGTGTGTGCGTGTGTGTTTCTGTGCAATTGTGCATGTGACATGATATGGAGGCCAGAGGTTGATGTTCAGCGTCTTCCTCAATCATGTTTACCTTAGTTGTTGAGACAGGAGCCTTTCTTGACTGTAGATAGATAGTATCATAGATTTAGCTAGACCATCTAGCTAATGAGACTCAGAAACTCTTCTGCCTGCCTCCTCAGGGTAGGGATTCTAGATGCACACTGCTGTGCCTGGGCTTTTCATGGTTCCCAGGGATCTGAACTCAGATACTCATGCTTTCACACATACCAGGTCTTTTACCAACTTACCTATCTCCTCATCTTTGCCACTTTTTAAGAGAATAGTTCTCTCACACACCCCCACCCCACCCCCGGGACTTATTACATATCTCAGGCTGGCATCAGACTCTGATCCTCTAGTTGCAGCCTCCAGAGCACTGGAATTATCCATTTTCAGCACATTTCAGAGCTTCCTTTTGTGTTTTTTGGGATAATAAAACCAGCATTTCAGTTTTAAAAAACCAGTGATTGTATTTGTTTGTTTGTTTGGGTTTTTTGTATTTATTCATTTTAAACTTACTTTTTGTATATTGGTCTTTTGCTTGAATATATAATGTCTGTGAACCACATGTGTGGTTGGTGTCCACAGAGGCCAGAAAAGGGTGTCATCCTCTCGAATTAGAGTTACAGTGGTTGTATGCTGCCCTTTAGGGAATTGAATCCATTCCTCTAATCCCTGAGCCATCTCTTCACCCCCCACCCCCCAATCTTCTGGTTTTGACTAGCAGATTTTTTTTTTTTTTTTTTGTAGCTCCTAAGCTACTTCAAACCTAAGAATTTAGTCCTTATGCAGACATAGAAAAAGGTTTCTCCTAGATAACTAGACAGATATTAACTGCTA
Organism: Mus pahari; assembly: GCF_900095145.1. Lineage (NCBI taxonomy): Eukaryota > Metazoa > Chordata > Mammalia > Rodentia > Muridae > Mus > Mus pahari. The sequence goes on from NC_034599.1 coordinate 27,036,541, forward strand.
AGGATACGTAGTTTATTTCTTCTTCTCCATTTGCCTGTGCTCTCTCTCTCTCAATCTCCCTCCCTCCCCCCTCTCTCTCCCTCCCTCCCTCCCTCCCTTCCCCCCTCTCTGTACATACGCGCGTGCGCGCACGCGCACACACGCACACAAACATACTCTTAGTCGCCACCTAGCAGCTTTCTTCCATAGACTCTAACTACCTTAATGCTACTGATTTCAACAAAATTAAGTTCAAATTAAAATAATTTTTACCTGAAGGTTTGAATGCTCAATAGGCTTGAAAACTCTCAAAACAACATGCTTTTAAGTTGTTGTTAGTGACAAGCCGTCTTGGAGAGTAGCTTTGAATCTGTTACTAAGGAGAGTGTGCCAGCTGAGGCTCTATTAAGACTGAACATGTCTCTTCTAATACAGTGAGATTTTCAGGCAACAGTTATAACTTGTCCACCTTAGGTAACTGTGCTGTGACTATGTGTTCTTGTAGTCTATCATTTCTTGAGATTTGTTGTTACACCTGTTTTATTATTATGTTCTTTGCTATTAAGGGGGGTAATGAATTCAATTTTGAATAATTTCTGTTCTTTTGAAACTTTGGTTTTCTAAATTTCATGTTTTAGATGCAGTTTTGCCGTCCTCCGGGCTTCATTTCTGTTTGTCATCTGTCATTTGGTTTGATATGTGAGTGCTTTGAAAATAGCAAGCTCCTGTGTGAATTTTAAGCTAATATTTTAAAAATCACACTAATACTGAGAATTTAAATTTGGAAGCAACAGAATAGATAGTAGTGTTGGCAGGCTGTGTGGGCAAGAAGAGCAGCACACTGGGGAGCCCTTCTTTCTGATTGTTCTTTGAAGAACTCCAGGTTAATTGTGATTGCTTGCAGGATCTTTTGCTGTATTAACTTCTCCGGACTTGACCTGCCGATAGAAGGTAATATACTAACTACAGTATCAGCTTTCTTGCTAGAGAGTGGAGCAGGGAAAAATGTAACCCTTCTTGGTCAGACTGGGCCTGATGGGCTTGCACAGGATGGACTTGAAGGTCATGATATTTCTGTCTTATTGCCTCAGATTTCTGACACTATGAGTCCATGTATTTTTATATAATTCAGCCTGCATGCTGAGGTAAACTGTCTTTGGTCTCTTGATTCCCAACAGTCATGTAATCTCAAAATTTAGCACACTAGAATGGGTGGTTCCTGATTTTCAACTATTTTCACGTAGCAGGTCAGTTCATCCTAGTATGTTAACTGTTTTTCAAGCCTTAGAAAGATTCTAAGTTTCTATTCTCTACTGTAAGGATATTCTATAGTTTGCATCCATTCTGTGTTGTCATCCTTGGGAACTAAACAGACAGTTGAACCAAACATGGATTGTTCATATTTGCACAAGTATTGTTATTGTCTTTAGTTGACTGTGGAAGAACAGACATGTTATAGGTGGCTGTGAAGATAAAAGAACCCATTTAGATTATGAACCACTTAGCACTTTGAAACTTTTGATTATCACAGGTCTTGAAGTACTGCCCATTTATACCTGGTAAAGCACTGTAAGAACAGATTATCAATGGACACTATGTATGTATACATATGAGAAGAGAGTGTTTGTGTTTGTGTTTGTGTGTGTGTGTGTGTGTGTGTGTGTATTGTGCACACATGTGGTTCTTGTTCATTTAATATTTGTTTTAGAATACTGGTAGATAGCCAGAAAATATTAAAGTAACCTTTGTAGCTTTTTAAGAATTTATAATTTGGGGGGACACATGAAGCCTGGATATTCAATTCTCATCACACTCAGTCTCCCTAAAAAGGGTGAACAAAAGTAAGTGGAGCAATGGAGGAGGCAGGGAATCTTCAGGGAAAAGAGACTGAAGAGACCTGCGACCTGTCATACTGTGGGTGGAAGGTTTCTGACTTAGACAGGTGAGTGATACAAAGTGGAAAAAGGTTTATGATCGTTAAAACATTAAATAGTAAAGCTATTTACTGACTGGTGTTTCAGGGAAGGAATTATCACTTCTCTATAACAGTGATATTATTTAAAAGGTTTTAGAGTTCAAGCATTCTGACCTAAGTTCAATTTTTTAGTACCCGCTTTAAAACAAAAGCAGCTTAGTGTGGTTGCATGAGCTCATAATCTCAGCTCTAGTGAGGCAGGAACAGGCAGGGCAGTTCCCTAGGGCTCACTGGCATTTCAGGCTAGCCTACTGAGCAAGCTCCAGGCCAGCGAGAACCCACCTCCAAAAGCAAAGAGGTTCACACCTGAAGAATTGCCTCCAAGGTTAGTCTCACCTCTGTACATATGTACGTACACATACATACAGGTGTTTTTAAAAGGTATTTTGACTTATATAAAGATTAAGTGATACCTAGGATTTGCTTACATACAATTTGGTGAGGTCAGTGGAAGTTTCTCAGTTAATTAATTAATTAATTAATTATCTAAAAATTTTATTGCATATACTGTGTGTGTGTGTG
>NC_034599.1:27039046-27045054 GCF_900095145.1 Mus pahari
CACACACACACACACACACACACACAGAGAGAGAGAGAGAGAGAGAGAGAGAGAGAGAGAGAGAGAGTTAATAGGAGTCAGTTTCCTACTGTGTTGAGTCCTGAGGATTGAACTCAGGGTGTTAGCCTTGGCAGTAAGCATCTTTACCCACTGAGCCATCTTGCCAGCCCTCCTCCTCCTCATCCTCTTCCTCCTCCTTCCTCTTCCACTCCCCCTCATCCTCATGTGTGTATCTGTGAATGGTGCAGTGCACATGCCAATGGTGCACATGTGGAGATCAGAGAAAACTTTGTGGATCTGATTCTTTTCTGTTACCTGTACGTGGGTCTGGGGTTAGAACTCAGGTAGCTAGGTCTTCACAGCAAGCATTCTTATCCATGGAATCATCTTGCTGCTCCTTGGTTAGTTATTAAGGCTGAACAATAGGTAGTTAGTTGTTTTTTCATTATTTTGTACTTTTTGATACCCTGATAATTTCCATAATAAAAAGTCAAAATCTTTAGCTTGAATGGTATCTGAGTACATACGAATGACTAAAGAGTATCGTGATTGCTGTGCGGGCCAATATCAGATCCTAGCATCCGATTACCATTGGGCATGAACAAATAAAATGTGAGGTTAATTCAGGGAGAATTTTGGCTCCTGATCTAAAGGAGTTAACATTAGGTTAACTCTGGCAGCTGTACAGTGCCCATGCTGAGTAACATTTTATCTAATAGTGGCTTGAGAGCACAGAGTAGCAGGAGTAGTGGTGTGGGCAGTTGGGGCTGTGCTGAGGAGGGGCTGAAAAGGGTAAAGTGATCTGAGAGAGGGAAAACAGTGAACTGACACCACCAAAGTCAATCTAACTTTACTTATTGTGTAGAATGTGAAAGTGTCAAAAAGGTATAAAAGAGTAACAAACATATCTATTTCAGCTTCTATAATTTTATATATGTCGAAGCTGTCTCTGCGTGGCTTGTACTCCCTGCAGTGTCCAGGGTCCACTGGGTGTGTTGGGATATATCTCCTGGGAATGGGGAGAGTACTGTACCTTCTTTGTAACCCTTGCTACGAATGTGGTGATGGCAGGAAATGAGCTTCCTGCAGTAATTGTTCAATTTGCCATCTTTCGCATATTACTCGCTTTCATATCTCTGTGACACAGTAACTCACACATGCAACTTAGGGAGGAAATTTTACTGTACTCATGGTTTCAGCCCACTGCAGAGGGGAGGGCATGGCAGAGCAGCACACTTGGTGGTGGCAGGAATGTCTGGCAGAGGCTATGCATTTCATGGCAGATCAGAAGCCAGAGGTAGAATCCTGAGGACACACACAGGTCCTTTTTGTTTGTTTGTTTGTTTGTTTGTTTGTTTTTCGATTTTTTTTTCAAGACAGGGTTTCTCTGTGTAGTCCTGGCTGTCCTGGAACTCACTCTGTAGACCAGGCTGGACTTGAACTCAGAAATCTGCCTGCCTCTGCCTCCTTAATGAGTGACTTCTTCTGACAAGCAGGTTCCACCTCCTCCCAAGTAGTGCCCCTGCGAGGGGGCATGGCAGAGTCCACCCGCAATATTCCACAGCACTAACTTAGTTCATATTTATTTCTACTCATTTATTATTAGGTCACTTGTAAAATGATGACAGATGTTCAGGTACAAGTGTTTTTTTCAGTCAGAGACTTACAGATTGAAATGTCTTCTAAGTTTAATGTCAGTCTCAGGAGTGAAAGATTCTGTGGTTGCAGTGATGATGATGGCTGTCATGTATTGAGGTTCTTGGGTATTCTATGCCATGTGATGGTTTTATTACGTGCAGGGCTCTGTACATTGACTTCACATGGTTATTATTTCTATGTTGAGATTACCAAACTGAAACTTAATTTAACTCAACCAAATCACACCCTTTGTAAGTCTCACAGTTAAACATTGAGTTCAGTTGTATTTAGATTAATTCCCCTGATTGTGTTATATGTATTTTATAAATTATATAGATTTTGAAATTGAATGTAGTTTTAAAAGCATGTATTTATGCGTTTCTGCAAAAGGGATGTTCATATGGCATTTTAAAGAAAAGGAATTAATTAATTTGGATGATTGAAGTTACATTGTTGTTGTATTTAATAGCACAGAGTATGTTTCAGCAAAAAATCTTAATGATTTCTAGTCAGCTGGGCCTATTCTGTTTAAACTGTCCAGAGAGGGTCACTTTATTTTATTTTATTTTATTTTATTTTTTTGGTTTTTTGAGACAAGGTTTCTCTGTGTAGTCCTAGCTGTCCTGAAAGTCACTCTGTAGACCAGGCTGGCCTCGAACTCAGAAATCCGCCTGCCTCTGCCTCCCAAGTGCTGGGATTAAAGGTGTGTGCCACCACTGCCTGACAAGAGGGTCATTTTATTTTTTATTTTTTTATTTTTTTCCCCAAGAGGGTCATTTTAATTCTTCAATTTTTATATTGTTGTGAATAAATTTGCTCTGATATTCTTAACACTCTTTGTCCTGTCCATATAACCTTCAATGGACCCATGGACCATGAATAATCTCTAGTGAGGAAAGAAATTGTTGTTCAGCGTTACTTATTTTAGAACAAGGAACACCTACAAGGATCCAGAGATGGGTATGATGATACCTATCTTTAACCCCAACACTTGAGAGACAGAGGCAGAAGAATCTCTGAATTGAAGATCAGCCTGGTTTGCAAATTGAGTTTCAGGCCTGTCAGGGCCACACAATCAGACCCTGTCTCAATAACTTTCCCTATAACAAAAAAAATTAAAGACTTAAATAATGTTACATTTATAATTCATGCTGAGCCAATATAAAAAGATAGATGATATTTGTACATTTTGTATTACACTTAGTACATTGTAAAAAAAAACTTTCAGTTATTGGAAACAGAAGAATTCTTGTGTAACTTTGCCTTGTGTTAAAATTATTTGATACAGTAATATTACTTAGCTCATGTACTATCCCCATTTGTTGTAGGATATTTGATTACACTGTGAACCCATCTTGTGTTATTTCCTGAAAAAAACTGTTTTAGTTGTGGTGTGGCTCAGCCCTTTTCACAATTCTTTAATCTCAAACCGTGAAGGTAAAGTTAGTTTGTAGAAGGAAGCTCCCATGTTTGAAAGTGATGTCTAATTGAATGATAGACAAAGTGATGAATCAGAAAGATTTGATGGAATAGTATATGCCCAACTCAGAAGAGAGGAAAGAGAGGCAACCTAAGAGGGAGCAGAAGGAGAGAAGGAAGAAGGAAGAATGCAGTTTTACTGGGAGATAGGTTGACGAGAGAACAAGCTAGCACAGGTGAAGACAGAATGAGGCAGAGAATGAGGAGGACTCTGAAGAATCGAACAGAACAGATTACCAGAGTTAGTTTGAGGCCAAGTAGAGCATGAAAGTCAGAGGTCAAGAAAGAAGCCAGGTTGAATCAGCCAGCCAGGAGAGGAGTTTGAGCCAGAGCAGCTGAGTTCAGCCAGTTAGCAGTGGTTTGAAATTGGGAAAAACAAACAAACAAACAAACAAAAAAACTCTGATATTAGATCAAAGCTGTCCTTGGAGGTCTACCTGGTGCCTGTGGGATAACGACTGTCTCTCAAGCAGGCTTGTTTGGGGTTGGGATTCTTAAATTGAAGGAGGACCCAAATAGGCAGTTTCTAGGGTGGTTTTATATAAGCCAGCTGCCATTGTCTTTTGTGTAAAACCTGTCCACAGTTTACTCCATCATAGTTAAAGGATGTGCAGAAGTGAGGAAGATCAGCTGTGATGTGAACAAGCAAAAGAAGGATTAGAAGGAAAAGTCATTAGGAGGAATGAGAATTGAAATTAAAAATAAGAGGACTAAAACCTGCATGAAATAAGTGTGTAGAAACACAATTCTCTCTTAGGGCACATACAATATGAAATTTGTTCTTTTTTTGCAGGGACAGTGTAATGTACAATATAAAGTATAGTGTAATATAATGAAAAGCTCCTTCTTTTTTATTCTTGTTTTCTTTCCTGGAGGCAAGGCTGTTGTGTTGATGCTCTTAGTGGGAGTTCTGAGCTTCTTACAGATGCCTTCCTCGGAACCTGAATGTGCATCTGTATGTGCTGTGCTACCCCTTTACCTCTTTTTTTTCTCTTCCTTCGTCCTATTTCTGTTCACTCGTTCCTACTGTGATCATGAAGCAGCTGTTTTGTCCTCTCAACTGTGTATGTAGCATTGCTCTCCCTGGCTTTTCAGTGAGATAATTATGTAATTCAATGCTAAGCAACAATTAGGTGCACATTTTGATGTTCTCTTTTGCTATTATAAAGTGTATTACAATGGGTGTTTCTGCTTATCTCCAATATCTACTTGAAAGACCACTGGGCTAAAGAGGGTCCTCCTTTGTGTTCTGGTGAATTTTGCCAAGTCTCCCTGCATAGAGAGTGCATCCGTTTAAATTCTGACCTGCATGCATATTGATTTTCCTCTATTGTCTTTCAGTTTTTTAATAAGCTTTACAGGTTTTTTTTTGAAATTAGAACAATATTACATAATTTGTTCCTTCTTTTCTTCCTTCCAGTCCTTCCTTTGTAACTCTCTTGATCTCTGAAGTTTATGACCTTTTCCTTTAATTGTACACACACACACACACACACACACACACACACACACACACACACGGCTGATCACTTGGTGTTAGATAAGCAGTTGGGATTTCTCGCTGGGGAAGGCTAGTTCTCCTTCTCCCAGCATCACTTAGTTGCCTGTAGTTCTTTGTTTAGGCTCAGAGTCCCAATGAGGTATTTCCCTTCATGAGGTTATCATGGTGCCATCCTTGATTAGGCCTCATATAGGCAGTCATGTTGATGAAACTTCATGGATCTAGCTTCTCTGACATTTTAGAAGACATAATCTCACAGCAACCTTCCTGTTCCTCTGTCTCCTATGGTCTTTGGCCTCCTCTTCCATTATGATTGCTGAGCCTTAGGTATAGGAGTTGTGTTGTAGATGCATCTATTGAGGCTGGGCACCATATGGTCCCTTGTTCTATGTTTTGATTGGTTGTGGTTTTCTGTATTGATCTCCATTGTAGAGAGACTTATTTTTTTTTATTTTTTTTTAAGTGAGGATTGAGACCTATACTTACCTGTGAGGATAAGGATAAATATTTAGAATGTAGTTAGGAGTTATGCTGGTTTAGGAAAATTGTGGTTATAGGTTCCCCTCAAAGATCCAAGACTTAACTAGCCCATAGTAGGTAGGCAGATTCCCAGTACCAGGCATGGTTTCTCTCTTGTTGAGTAGGTCTTAAGACCAGTTAGAAAGCTGTGACTGCTAAGGTATGTTTGCACTATTAGGAATGTGGTGCTGTACTGGTTATTGTTGAGGTGCATAGACATCATAGCTCACAAGGGCCATTGGGTGTTTTTCTTCTTTGGAAGCTTGCATGGTATCTTCTGGTATTAAAGCTAGCCCTCAGGGAGAAGGTTTTCAGGTCTAGGTGTACTCTTTCCAGGTCCTGTGTCTAAAATATCTGGCATCTTCAGCCTTAGAGAACCACCCTCCACCTCTAGGAAGCCACCAAGGGCAGTATAGATAGCCTATAGTATTTTGGGGGGAATCTTTTGGATCCCCCTTATCCACTTTTAAGGGTGTTCTCATGCTTGGTTAATTTATGCCTAGTCCCCCGCAGAGTTTCACTGTGGAGCCATGGATAGCTTGGAACACACACTGGTCTGTCTGCCTCTGCCTTCTGAGTGCTGGGATTAGAGGTGTGTACCCCCATACCTGGCTTATTAAAAACATTTAAAAACCTTGCTTGTGTGCAAAAATGAAAAACATATTTTTGTGAGTTCTCCTTCCATTTCTGTGTTTGTTAAGTATCTTTTCTTATGTAATAAGGTTGTCTTGTAGGTTTCTCTGGTTATTACCTTTTTTATCAATTTATCTTCTGTGCTATTGAATCAGAGAGATTTCTGTTTAAAAAATTAATCTGTGATGTGCTTCTTCTCCCCCCCCCCCTTTTTTTTTTTTTTTTTTTTTTTTTTTTT
>NC_034599.1:27045115-27057673 GCF_900095145.1 Mus pahari
AACTCACTTTGTAGACCAGGCTGGCCTCGAACTCAGAAATCCGCCTGCCTCTGCCTCCTGAGTGCTGGGATTAAAGGCGTGCGCCACCATGCCCGGCTTTGTGATGTGCTTCTTTACCTTCTCATTTTACATTTTGGCTGTGTTTACATTTTGTTATTATTGTTATAGAACATATAAACCTCTCTCTCTCTCTCTCTCTCTCTCTCTCTCTCTCTCTCTCTCTCTCTCTCCCCCTCCCTCATTCCCTCCTCTCACTCCCTCCTCTCCCTCTCCCTTTGTGTGTTTGTGTGTGTGCACACATACATGTGCATATGTGGTCATTATTGTGTTCATGTGTGGAGACCAGTGTTTGATATTATGTCTGGCTCTGTCACTGTCCTATCTTATTTTTTGAGACAGAATCTTTTCACTGAACCTGAAGTTTGAAGTTTGGGCTCGACAGAGAAGCCAGAATTTACCTGTTTCTGCTCATAGTGTTGGAGTTTACAGACATGTGCAACCATACTCATTTTAAAGTTTTTTTTTTTAAAGATTTATTTATTAATTATATGTAAGTACACTGTAGCTGTCTTCAGACACTCCAGAAGAGAGCGTCAGAGCTGTTACGGATGGTTATGAGCCACCATGTGGTTGCTGGGATTTGAACTCTGGACCTTCGGAAGAGCAGTCGGGTGCTCCTACCCACTGAGCCATCTCACCAGCCCCTCATTTTAAAGTTTTTAAGGAAAATTTTTTATGAGTATGGGTGTTTTCCTTGCATGTATGCTGGTATGCCATGTGTATAACTTGGTGCCTAAGGAGGCCAGAGAGCCATCAGACAGCTCTGTGCTTCCATGTAGGTGCTGGGAATTGAAACTGGGTCCTCTGTAAGCATTATCAGTATTCTCAACTGTTCAGTCATGTCTTCAGCCCCACAGATGACCTCATAGGTAGGTTCTGGGGAATCCAATCTTAGGTCTTTATATTTCTGTAGAAGGCATTTTATCAACTCAACCATTTCAAGCTGGATATAAATATTTTTATATAATAAGGTTTATCTGTGTTTTGTGATTTTTGTGGCTTTATAAAAATGGTTAGAACTCTATCAAATTATACTGAGGACTTTTTTTTTTTTTTTTTTTTTTTACTGTAATATGGTTTCGAAGAGCCTTCCCATGGTATTCTGTGATTTAATTCTTAGATTTAAGTCCTTGGTTTCTTGGGCACTTATTTTATGTACAGAGGAAGAATGTAACTCACACCCTCTGGATCCCTGTTAGATGACAGGGACTTGGTAGAGCACTCCTGTGGCCATCCTCTCATTAAGTGATCACAGAGACTGGGATTTACTAGGATTTGTCTCAGGTCGAAACTCGGATATTTGCCAGTTGTTTTTATGTAAAATGTCAGGGAATTTTTCCAAATCCCTACTGTTAGAAACAATTGGTTTTCTAAACCTGTTTTCAGATTTGCCAACAAATTGTAGTTCTATCAGGAGACTAACCCTCTGTCAATTTTCAAAGATGCAGGGTTAAATCAGCAAGTAATCTAGAAGTTGCAGGATGGGCAAGGTGTTGTATAAACCAAGTCACCAGAAGTTCATTTTCCATGCTTTCAAGTGAGGAAACTCAAGAGTGGCTCTTAGGTGGTGGTGTGTTGTGTCTTGTTTTTCCTTTTCTTATTCACTCACTCACTCACTCACTCACTCACTCACTCACTCACTCTGTGTGGACCTGGGTGTAAAAGTCAGGGCTCCATATTTTCTGCTGCTGGGAAGGAGACTAGTACCCAGGACTTCAGGGCACATCTGGGGTTGGTGAAAGCTTTTGTGTTGTATATGGTGTTCCTTGGCCTTACCTCCTAGTAAGCTGTTTACCATCAGCATGGACCTCTCCAATGTAAATGTGTAAACATGTTTCGTGTTTTAATTTCCTTTAATATTTGTCAATGCCTTTCAACTTTTGACACTTTTTTTTTTTGTTGTTGTTGTTGTTGTTTCTTTGATGGGCCATGGAAGGCTCTTTTTTTCTGTCTTAATCTGGCCACTTGAGCAAAAGTATACCTGGCAGTTATCTCTGAGTGGAAGGAAAGATATGTAACATAAGAAGGCAGGAAGTCTGGCAGGTTCCTAGACAATGCATATCTTCCGTATTAATTGTGAGGCGTGTAACTGCCTTGCATGGTGCTGAGCACAGGACACTGGTGTATGTAGTTATCCTTTCTAGTTTTCTGTTTGTCCTTTAAAAGGCTGAGATACAAGCAGAAGCCTGCTTTTTGAAAATACCTATTACCTGGAAACTTGAGATAAGAAAAATAGTTATTAAAAGTGGATAATTAGCAAAAGATCACCCTGATTAGGGCTCTGGTTTTATTATGTAGGTCATGGAGCCTGAGGCAGTGGGAGGGTCTAAGGTATGACAGGTGCACAGTCATATGCAATGAGTGTATGCCTGGGGTTTCCTGTCTGTAGTCCCAACTGTAATGAAACCACATCATCACCTGCCACTGGTATGGCAGCCACACTCCTGAGTGTGCATCAGCAGAGCTAACCCCCCTGGACACTGTGCCGCGCTGTATCCCATGCCTTGAGGATCTCACAAGACAAACACGATGGAGACAGAGAGTGAGACTAGCTCTTGGGGGGATGACAGTGTGTTTTGGCTGGACTCTGAAGGTGTAACCCAGCTGACTGATGGTGAAGAGGAAGAAAGGGGAGAGGGTTTCAGGTAAAACGGAGTTGCTTCCTTCTCCATCTTTTGTCCATCTCTTCTCTCCTCCTCTTCTATACTCTCTGTTTCAATACTTTTCTCAGTAAGAATTCTCTCTGGGTCAGTTTGGGGTGGAAGAGGGCAGCTTTTCCTTTGGCTGTAGCATTCTACATTCCACAACTTGCCCTGAGCTTGTAAAATGTATTTTCAATTACTTGTTCCAACACCAGGAAGAGAAGGCGTTAGACAGGTTTTGTAGTAGCATTTCAGGAATTTCAAGTACAGACTCATAATGAATTGCTACCCTTTTCTGTGTCTGATTTTTATCTTAATAGATTTGATCTGAATTTGCATCTAAAGGTTATTTCACCGTTTCCTTGGACTGTGTTCTGAAACGTATGTGTGTGGACAGCCAACCACATTTATGCTTATGTACAAAACATTTGATTAAATTTAAATCAGTTATTTTGTGGCTTTGATTCTCATTTTTACCCACTTTCTTATTCTGAGTCTTTTGGGCTCTGGACTTTCTGGTCACGATTTAATACTTGGAAGTTTTTAAGAGGATGCCCCCTGTTTGAGAGTTCTGTGGCTTCTGTTAATGAAAGAGGTCCGTTTGCAGGAGGAAACTTACAGTATTTAATTCTGTTGTATTATTACAGAATTTAGGAAGCCTTTTCTGTTTCATTCAGAGCTAGGGACTTAACACATTTGTAGATACTTAAAAAAATCTTTATGCTCACACCTTTAATTCTAGCACTGCAGGTAGAGGCAGGGAAGTCTCTGTAGGCTTGAAGCCAGCCTGGTCTTTTGTTTTGTTTTTGTCCCAAAACAAAACAAAACAAATTTCAGTGAAGTTTGAAGTTTGAACTACATACATCAACTACTATCTACATAGGCAATTAGATACCTTTGTAATTTTACCTGAGTCCTTAGGCAGGTGAGCACATCATTTCATCAGATACAGTCTTTATGTTTAATATTCAGAAAAAGTAGTTATAGTCTCCCTCCCCTCTGTGTGTGTGTGTGTGTGTGTGTGTGTGTGTGTGTGTTTGTGTCCCAAGTTAGAGGATTTCTTTATTTGGAATTGGTTTTAAAATCATAGTTAAGGAATGCAGTGATTGAGTAGTAAGAGCTCTTGGTATATCATATGAATTTGTTACTCAATGGTTAAAGCAAATGAGAATTATTTTTTAATGTTGAGATTATGCAAATGAACATTTACTAGCATATCTTTTTTTTTGTTTCCTTTTTTTCCTCCTACAATTTCATTTAGTTTTCCAGATTTGCATAAGCTTCATCTCTCTCAAGGTGTGCTGATGTCACACATATCCCCTGGCTTTTGCTATGGTCTTTGTATCTTTCTTACTCAACTATGTTTCATTTGGTTTGTATTAAAACTGACCTGATTACAATTGTGTTAGTTACTTTGTGGTAACTGTCAAAGGAAGAAACAACTTGTGCCTGACTTTATTGATATTCTACAGTATGTTAGATACTGTAATCTTAGATTTATTCTTAAGTAGTGGGAGCCTCCCATAAGATTTTTCTCTTCTGATCTGTAAGGCCGACTCCTAGTCTTGTGTACTGACAGCATAGTGATCTGAGAGACTGAGCCATTTGTAGGCACTGTTTTAGGAAGCCATGAAACCATAGGGAGTTTGTTCTTGTTTACAGTTGTATATCCTATCTGAATAGCACCTTAAATCTTCCAAAATGAATGTGCCTTTGGATTTGATTTACAAATTGCAGACAGAGATGTAGGTAAGGCCTCATTTCACACAGTGTTTCTCACCCTACTCATCGGGAAGGCATGAGGAAACAAGGCAGCCCAGGCTTTCACAACATCCGCAGCATGTTCCTGCCGAAACGCCAGGCAGAAAAATGCATGTGGGTGTGGAAGGGGAAGGGTTGGAGTAAATGCAACTCTGACTTTGGAGAACTCAGTGATGGAGTCTGTGCTGTATGACAGTTGTTTTAAAAGTCAGTTTTATAATTAAGTGTATACCAAAGTTTTAATTTGTTTCTTTAAAATCTGTACTAGTTCACCTAAAGCAAAACTGCTGCCTTGGTTACAACCCCATCTATGCTTGTCTGTCTCTCTGTCTGCTAAAAGGATGGGGTGGGGGGAGACTGTAATTATTTTTTCTTATGTGTAGCATCTAAGTTAGGTGTTAAATTTACTCTTAAAAAAGAATGGTATCATGTCTCTTGAGGGGTCCTGGGTGGAAGAGCTAATCTTATCCAAAATGCGGGTTCCTGGTGGCTCCAGCCATTATCTGTGTAACAGAAGGCATTGTACTTTGAGAGAAGAGCAAATGTTTGTCTGTTAGCTTTTGCAATAGCCTTTATTTTTTGACAGGTTGGGAGGAGACAAGCTTTTTCTGTTAGTACATGTGCTCACTCTCTACCATGTCAGACCAGAGCTCGGGTCACTGACTGAGGTCTCTGCTCCTCTGATTTCTCCTTTGTACTGTGCAGTTAATATTTTGTGCTCTCTCTGCCTTGTTACCCTGTACAGAGTCCTTAGCGTCCTCAGGACAGGGTCGTTTTTAGTTATAAACATACCTGGATAAAGAATGATCTTTAGATCATTAAAAGAACCCTTCTGTAAATGGGGAGAGAACTACAACTCAGAAGAGGAAAACATAAATGTTTAATCCTGTCAGGAAAGAGAAACTATTTAGGAGTTGTTACATGAAGTATATTAGCTAAATATGTAAAGTATGTCTGTTAGCTGCATAAAAAGTCTATAAAATTTTTCAGATGAGGATTTGACGTAGATATGCTTAGCCCATATTATCTATCGTGAAAGATCTGAGCCCAAGTGTAATGACTGAAAGACTTTCGTAGTAGGAAATACTTGTGATATGTATCTGGTGCTATCTGCCTCTGTCTACTTGGGCAATACCTTTCCTGAAGCTCCACCCTTTTAACATTTCTTTGAGGTGTTTCTCTGTATCAGTGATGTTTAGATATGTTGCTAACACTAAAGTGGAGCCATGAACCTACTGTTTTGAGCCTCCCTCTCCAAGGTGTGAGTTCTCGGGTACTTAGAATTAGGCTCTAGATTATTGGCCTTTGGAACTAGAAATGTCTTTAACAGACTCTTGAGCTGGGTGTGGAGGCACAAGCCTTTCAAAATCCTATCATTTGAGAGGCCATGCAAGAGGACTGTGAGGTAGAGGCTATTTTGATCTATGTTGTATGTCTCAAGAAGTTTTTCTTTGGTTTTTTTTTTTTTTGTTGTTGTTGTTGTTTTGTTTTTCTTTATTAAGTTTAGTCTCTCTCATTTCGATTTACTGGCAGGTAGACAACCTGGCAGGTAGAGCATACAATTTGAAACAGTTTCAGGGATGTTAGAGTATATAATTAACCTCTTAAAATTTATATATCTTTAACCTACAGATGATGCCTGAGTCTCTCAAGCACCTTTACTTGTATCTGCATTCAAGACCTTTGATTTTTAAATGAGAAGAGAAACTTCTTACTCTACTTGAAGAGGCTAATCTGGTGGACACCTTAATGGGGCCTGGGGTACTCCCTATTAATGGGGGCTGGGGGTGCTCCCTATTGGTTTCATATGGCACCTGCTTTCCATGTGCTTGCCTGGTCTGTTGGTCGCTTTACCCCACTTCTGCCTTGCTTGGAATGATGCTGTGCTGCTCAGCAGAACTGGGCAATGATGCTTCGTGACTTCGGTGGGCTTACTTTTTGTTTACATTAGAATGATTTACTTTAATGGCTAGAAGATACTTCACAATTCTGTTTTTATTATTCTTGACTTTTTGTTTTCTGAAGTTCTTGATTTTGAGATTTACCAATCAGTTTTTATGAACTTGGAGGGATGGAGAGAAAATACTAACACTTAAGCATTAATGTAATTATAGCTTCACACTCATGTCAGTTGCATACTATACCACTTTACATAAGTATCTCACTTTTTTTTTTTTTTTTTGGTTTTTCGAGACAGGGTTTCTCTGTTTAGCCCTGGCTGTCCTGGAACTCACTTTGTAGACCAGGCTGGCCTCGAACTCAGAAGTCCGCCTGCCTCTGCCTCCCGAGTGCTGGGATTAAAGGCGTGCGCCACCACGCCCGGCCTAGTATCTCACTTTTAATGCCTCATATAAAGAGCCAAAATGCATATATCTTACAGGAAAAAGATATCTTATTGCTTTGGAACTTAGTTTGCTCCTCAAAATATTCATTTACTATTAAGTACAGCCTTTCCTGAGCATACTCTTATCAGTGTTAAAGTAATAACCATGAGTCTGAAGTAAGCATTCCTAATCTCAGAAAATTGTATGCAGTGTTGGAACTTAGCCATCATTCAGTCATTATCATCTGTGAAGTAAACTTTGTTCTAAGCTCAAGACATGCTAGTGCAAGACTTTCTTGGTATTTCAATAATTAAGCCCTTTGGTTTGGTGCCCAAGGTGAGCTTTTCAGAAGAAAGGCATATGTTTGGCTGCATAAGGTTTTTGATGTTCAAAAGACCTTAGAGCATAAAAACTGTGTAAATAGTTTAAAAGTTCTTGATTTATTAAGTTGTTTATTTAAAGTTAAAAAATTATGCTAGCATATGGGTTAGTGTTAGAATGTTTGTCTTGTATGCCTAGATCTAGGTTTATTACGAGCATACATGTGCATTATTAAATTATCTCTTACTTAAACTTCTACTCAGGAATGTAATACAGCCAGCCCTTTGCTTTTAAAGTGGAACACACCTTTTTATCCCAGCATCTAGAGTTTGAGGGCAGGTCTACATAGTGAAATCCAGGCTAGTCATGGCTATATAAAGTGCTTCAGAATAACATAAGCCTAACCAGACACATGAACATTCCTAGACACATTGCAAGTTCTGCTTCTCATTTGATCTCTTTCCAATCACTCGTTTTCTTTTCTGTGTTCTCCTTCAGTTATAATTATTTGAAGTAAATCTATTTCTTCTACCTAAGTGGTCTGTTTTTTTCTGTGTTGTTTCTCTTTCACTTCTTTTCCCTACTTGGTGAGGAAAACTCTGTAGGAACTTTTGCTTTCTGTTCTTTCAGTCTCATTTCTGCCTTAGATGAGACTTTGGTTTATCAACCTGAAATTGATCGGTCTGATGATGTCAGCTATACCACTTTGTGAAGGATTTGTTTCATTTCTTTAATGAGTTTTCAAAGACTGGAACAAGGCATTTGTTTCTTGGAATACGCATAGTCTTAGAATAAAAGGCACAGTGCAAAGGTTCCCCTCCTGCCCCAGTCCCTCAAGGCCTTTAATAGGAAATGTCCCTCAAGGGCCTTGTGCTTATCATGATGGATTTCTAGGGATATGGATGGCTAGAAAGTGGATCTTCCAGGAAAACTGGTCTGCTGTGTCTAGAGTGATTGATGTGGCAACATGTTCCAGTTTTCCTGTTTGTAAAATAGCTAATCATAGTATGTGAAGCTATCAAATTCCAGTAAGTTAGAAGATACGATTTAAGAAAAAAATTTAAAAAAATGCCCTAAATAAGACTAATCAAGACCTTTAAGACCTATTTAAAACAATGACAAAATCAACAGCATAACACGAGATTTTACTGAAGAACATAAAAGAAATGAGGAAAATAAGAACACACTTTTCTCAGAATAAAAGTATATCATAATATAAAGGTGTTAGTTCAGTCTAATTTGTGCATTCAGTATAATAAAGTGCTTAAAAATAGGTGAATCAATGTTGAAGCAAATTGAGTTGGGCTAAGTAATTTAACTATGATTTGATTGTTTATCAAGACAAGATTTCTCTGTGTAGCCATGACTGTCCTGGGACTCATTATGTAGATCAGGCTGGCCTTGAACTCAAATAGATCCACCTGCCTCTGCCTCCCAGTACTGGGATTAAAGGTGTGTGCCAACACCACCCGGCCAGGGAGTAACTTAGGAAAGGGAAAAGCATTATTTAAGCATTATTTAATCTATGTAAACTAGCCAGAGCAGCGCTCCTGTCCATTTTGAAACACTGATTTATTTTGAGTGTGTGTGTAGACATTTTGCTTGGAGGTATGTCTGTGAACCCCATGCGCCAGTGTCTGTGAAAGTGGGATTACAGATTGTTGTTATCTGCCATGTGGATCCTGGGAGCTGAACCTGGATCTTCTGGAATATGCTGGCTGTATTATACTCCAGGATGTCAGGTTGTAGCTTTTCTCAGTTGTAAGTATACAGACTACACAGGCCTCACAGCCTCTCAGTTCCTACTCTAACCACAGTTGAAAGCAACAGAGTGCTCAGATTCACTCTAGGCTGTCTCTCAGAGCTGTGCTTATCAGTGGAAGTGAAGCATCTACCTGTCCATATGGACAAAAACTGACTAAATATCCAGTTACCCATTGTCTCTGACAGAGAGAGGACAGCTGTCTTATCTCCAAAGCATCAGAGAATGGTGAGACCCTAAGGCATCCTCTGGTTCCAGAAGGCACTGGTGGAGAATAACTTACTGGCTCAACTCTAGTAGAATGAGGGCCAAACTTGGTGAAGGATAAGAGATACATGATTGGGAAAAAGAGAAGAGAAAGATAACATGCTCCCACTGCTGCTTGGAATTTACTCAGAGGACCAAGAAGACGTGTCTATATCTGAGCAGTCGCTGAGATGCTGGGCAATGTGATACAGTATTTATCTTCAGAAGGGAGTCTCCCTGGACCTCTTCTGAAAGTCAGAACTGGGGCTGGAGAGATGGCTCAGCAGGTAAGAGCACTGACTGCTCTTCCAGAGGTCCTGAGTTCAATTCCCAGCAATTACATGGTAGCTCACAACCAACTGTAATGAGGTCTGATGCCCTCTTCTGGGGTGTCTGAAGACAGCTACAGTGTACTTACATATAACAAATAAATCTTAAAAAACAAAAACAAAAAACTCAGCACTGCCTTGTTTGCAGGAATCTGCTACAAATAAAGCTTGTTTTAGAAATTTAAAGAGTTTTTCTCAGGAGAAGCAGCAAGACAGTTGAGCAGACAGCTTTTCTGTTTAAGGGACTTTGTCATTTTGTATTAATATACAGGTTCAAGACTGAGGATACGTTGTAGACACCTGTAAAAGATACCTTTGGGTTCTTCATAGTTAAAAATTCTTAACACTGGGATGTTCTGTTGGAGGTGGAGCTGTACTCAAACACGTGGATAGCAAAACTTGTTCATAATTATTAACAGAACAAGAGTCAATATAATACATAGATGCCAAGGTTTTAGGAAGCTGATTGATTATTAGGAGACACAGTATATATAAACACAATTTATATCTATTAATGTTACTATTTGCTAGTGAGCCTTCATTTTATACTTTCATTCCAATATAACATACATCTATAGCTTAGTCCCCCCCAACACAACCCAATCAAGATAACTTTTCTAGCATTCCAGAATTTTCTTTCTTTCTTTCTTTCTTTCTTTCTTTCTTTCTTTCTTTCTTTCTTTCTTTTTTTTTTTTTTTTTTTAAGATTTACTTATTTATTTAATGTACACTGTAGCTGTACAGATGGTTGTGAGCCTTCATGTAGTTGTGGAATTAAATTCAGGACCTCTGCTTGCTTGGTTGTTGGTTGGCCCTGCTTGCTCTGGCCCAAAGATTTATTTATTATTATAAATAAGTACACTGTTGCTGTCTTCAGACACACCAGAAGAGGGTGTCAGATCTCATTATGGGTGGTTGTGAGCCACCGTGTGGTTGCTGGGATTTGAACTCAGTACCTTCAGAAGAGCAGTCAGTGCTCTTACCTGCTGAGTCATCTCGCCAGCCCACATTCCAGAATTTTCTTATCCCTCCTTTATGTTTACTTGGGTCATTGTAGATGATTTGTATTGCTTCTTTAATTTCACTTAAATAGAATTGTGGATCATGTAATGGATGATGGCTTTTGTTCCTGAATATTTGTGAAATTTATTGATTTCTGGAAGAGCAGTCAGTGCTCTTATCCGCTGAGCCATCTCTCCAGCCCCAGTTCTGAGTTTCAAAAGAGGTTCAGGGAGACTCCCTTCTGAAGATAAATTTATTGATTTGTGGCAAGTGGCAATGTTAATTCTCATTTTGTAGTAGCCTATTTTATGAAATATAGTAAAAAGGTGTGTTAGTTACATTTTTGGCATAAATAATTGTAAACATAGTATTGCATATAAATATTCCAGATTTTTACATACTGGCCATATAACTAAGAGTCTTGCTAAACTATCTTACAATTCTAAATTGTAGAGCCTTTCATATTTTTTATCTGTATATATGTCAAATAATTACAATCTTATTTCTTATTCTAATCTTAAATTATTTTTCTTTCTTTTTTTCAAAATTATTTCATTTATTCTGGACTTTCACTATGTAAATAGACATGATTTATGTTTAAATTATTTTTCTTTGTGTAATATGAAAAAAAAGGCATCAACAGTTGAATAGGGCCTTATATAGCATTGCCAGAGATAGGTTTCTCAATCCTAGCAGGAAAGCATTCCTAGTTCACCTTTAAGAATTATATTAGCTGGGGGCTGGAGAGATGGCTCAGAGGGTAAGAGCACTGACTGCTCTTCCATAGATCCTGAGTTCAATTCCCAACAACTACATGGTGGCTCACAACCATCCGCTATGGGATCTGATGCCCTTTTCTGGTATGTCTGAAGACAGCTACAGTACAGTACTCCTATACATTAAATAGTAAATAATTTTTTTAAAAAAGAATTTTGTTAGCTGTGTTCTTTAAAATAGTCTTCCTTTGAAATTTATGATGGGCATTAAATGCTAATTGTCAGAATTGTATGTGATTCCCGCCTTTTAGAGTGTGGTCAGTTTTATGGATAGATTTTAGATTTTAAGCTAGGTTTTATGTACACATGCATGCATGCACACACATTCTTTTTCAGTAGTTTGTTTTGTAGCTGTGTTCATGATATCTCTCTTCTCTCTCTCTCTCTCTCTCTCTCTCTCTCTCTCTTTCTTTCTTTCTTTCTTTCTTTCTTTCTTGTAATGTCTTGTCAGTTTTTATTTAGTTGTATAAGCTTTAAGACCTGGTTGGCTCATTGAATGGGTTGAGAGGTGTTTATTTTTATAGTATGGAAAAATATATGCATGCAAGAGTGTTAGTATCCATTCTTTCAGTGCTGGAAATAACACACCATTGAGTGCACATGAGTTTCTTATAGACTTAACTGTCTTCACAGCCATAAGACTATGCTTTTCTGTTTTAGTCTTTTTTTGTTTTTTTAAAGTGTTGGTGAATTATATGCTTCAGGGAATAGAATTTTTCATTTTGACTCTTATTACGTTGAAATAGAATTGTTTACAATGTCCTCAGAATCTTTATATTGCCCATTTGTGTTCTAGTTATGGTTAGCTCCCTATTTGTTGTTCAGTGTGTTCTCTGTCCCCTGCCTCTTCATCTGTCTTCTTCTCTAGGTTTCCAGATATTGAAGAAGAATCAAGTTCTTTCTCATTTGTTTCTCTTTGTATATATGACTTATTCTTAACCCCCCCTTTCTGAGTCTGATTTATTTAGTCTAGCCTCAAAGTTGCTCTGTAGCTAAGGATGAGTATAGATGTCTGATCCTTCCCAAAGTATCTAGCAAAAGCAACATAAGGAATGAAGACCTTATCTTGGCTCTTAGTTCAAGGGTGCGTAGTTCATGGCGGGAGAGAAGCCATGAAGCGGGAGCTTAAGGTGGCTGTCACATTGCATCTGCAGTCAGCAATATGGGTGCTAAGCTTGCTTTCTCCTTTTTAGGAGGGTGACACCTCAGGCCATAGAATGATGCTGCCTTTTTTTGTTTGTTTGTTTTTGTTTTTTTGAGACAGGGTTTCTCTGTGTAGCCTTGGCTGTCCTGGAACTCACTCTGTAGACCAGGCTGGCCTCGAACTCAGAAATC
>NC_034599.1:27058197-27060778 GCF_900095145.1 Mus pahari
AACTCACTTGGTAGGCCAGGCTGGCCTCGAACTCAGAAATCCGCCTGCCTCTGCCTCCCGAGTGCTGGGATTAAAGGCCTGCGCCACCAGGCCCGGTGATAGATGATTTTAGGTTATGGTGTTCTTCATTACAATGATGAGTCACACTCTTGCTTTCTCTTTTTGTCTTGTGAATTTTGCTTCTTTGAAGTCAGTTTGTCTTTTGTACTGACTTTGAGTTTCTTGTAAGATTTTATTTTTAGTAGTTTGGCTATGATACACCTAGTTTGTTTTTTAAAGTTTTTCCTTAAGGGCTGGACTCAGTGGTTAAGAACACTGGCTATTCTTCCAGGGGACCACATTCAAATTCCAGCACTCATATGGTGGCTAACAATAGTCTTTAACACCGGTCTCAGGGGATCTGATACACAGCATGCATCACACATACAGCAAAACACCCACACACATAAAGCAACATAAAAATCTCAAACTCTAGCTTGAGATTCAGAAAGGTTCCTTGAGTTGGTAGCTTGATTGCTTTTATTAGTTTGTTTGTTTGTTTTTAAGATTTATTTATTATTATATGTAAGTACATTGTAGCTGTCTTCAGACGCACCAGAAGAGGGTGTCAGATCTCATTATGGATAATTGTGAGCCACCATGCAGTTGCTGGGATTTGAACTCAGGACCTTTGGAAGAACAGTCAGTGCTCCTACCCACTGAGCCATCTCTCCAGCCCTGCTTTTCTTAGTTTTAAAGGCTTTTTTCAGATATTGTTTTTAAAATGCTGGCTTTTTCCTTTCTCTTTTTCATCATTTACCGTTTTTAAGTCATCGGTTTAGAAATATGTGAGACTTCAGTTAATTACCTGTTTAATCAGGTTCATTGTTAAGTTAATCACATATAGTGAATTCCTTTTAAAAGAGTTTCAGACTATCTCTTTTGTGTTTGTTCTACATATATTTTTATTGTGCGCGCGCACGTGTGTGTATGTGTGTGTGTGTGTGTGCGCGCGCACACACACACACACACACACACAAGTGCACACACACAAAGTGCACACGCTTCATAGTGTGGAGGTCAGGGAACAGTGTTCAGGAGTTGATTCTCTCCTTCCTCCATGAGGGTTCTGGGGTCAGACCCAGGTATCAGGCATGGGGCAAGCACCTTTACCTACTGATCCATCTCTCCAGCCTGCAGCTAATGAATCTGTAGTTGCACTTGTATTTCTTTAGTCTTAGAGTGAGCATTAGCATTTCAGTATTCCAATTCCCTCTTGAAATCTTGACTTTTATCTATGTTTCTTTCATTTCATTGAACATATTAATCATAAATATTTTAAGCAACTTAATAAAAAATTAACCAAATGTTTCTTACCAGCTCGTGTCTCTCTTTCTCCTTGCTTGACTCCAGGCAAGTAATTGACGATGATGTGGTTCATCTTAGAAGAGCCCATGTTTCTCATTTCTCTGTTTTTCCTATTGCCTGCCATGCATTCTTTTATTTGATGTATTCTAGGGATGTTTCATCTGCCTTGAAATCTTTTAGAGTTTTTAATTGCATTTATTGATTTACTGTATGTGTGTAGGCGCATAGTGTGTGTGTGAGTACACTTGCTCTATCACATGTGTGGAGGTTATGTCCTTTACTGTGTGGGTCAGGGAGATAGAATTCAAGGCTCTAGGCCTGGTGGGAAGCACCTTTCCCACTCAGCCATCTCCATGGCCCTTTATCTGCTATTTCTTGTTGGGCTAGGAGTGATGCTGCTTACAGATTTCTCCATCCGGAGCAGAGTCCACAAATGGGCCATAATAAATGGACATAGTGCCCTTTCTTTTTGGTAATTTATAAATCTCAGTTGATAAGGTTTATCTTCATTTTTTCTTTACTTTTTAAAGTTTGCCTCTTAGTATTTATTGGATATCATCTGATATCAATGGGAAATTTGCAAAGAATCTTTTTTAATTTTTTTTTAAAACTGAGTTAGTATTTACCCTAGCACTTCGGACCCTGTGTGGCTTCAGTATAACCTTAGTGTTACTTCTTGTTCTGTGTGACTCAGTTCCAACACAGCAGTGCCATGTGGCCCTTCTATCTCTTCTGGGCTTCTGTCTCTTCTTGCTGGGCTGTGCTTGCTCTCTCTCTCTCTCTCTCTCTCTCTCTCTCTCTCTCTCTCTCTCTCTCTCTCTCCATGTGTGTGTACATACTGTATTATTTAAAGCCCTATCAGTTTTGTTGAACTCAGCCTAAAACCTTTACCTAGTCAGCCCACTCAAAATTGTAGTAATACGCTGGGGTATTTTTTCTATAATTGTTCGGAAAAAAATCTCTAATGCCACAAGAAACACTAAATACATAATTCATTTTATTGGGCTTTTCTTCCTCTCCAAGATTGCTGTCTTGGAAATCTTACGCTCCTTCAGACATGTGCATTGATGTACTTTGAATAGCATTCATAATTAGTCTCACTGATGGTGCTAGTTGGATGTACTCTGTTCCATAAATTAGAACTAAAAGTTACTCATTTTTTTCTCATCCTGAATTTTCCATTCTCTCTCTCTCTCTCTCTCTCTCTCTCTCTCTCTCTCTCTCTCTCTCTCTC
>NC_034599.1:27060798-27062396 GCF_900095145.1 Mus pahari
CACACACACACACACACACACACACACACACACACACACACACACACAGGTATGTTCATGTGTGTGCACATGTACATATTTATGTGGAGGCCAGAGTTGTAATCTTCCTGTTATACTCCCCCATCCCAGCCCCACTCCATCCCCTCCTGAAATGGTCTCCCAGTGGCGCTGAAGCTCTTTAATGCAGCTAGGCTGCAGGCCCATAAGCTCTGGACTCCCCAGTACAGGGATTAGAGGCAGGCACTACAAGTTGTTTTTAAGTTGCTCACCGGGAGTCTGTGCATCCTGTCCTCATGCTTGTGCAGTAAGCACTTTACCACCTGAGCCCACTTCCCATTATGAAGCTTTGCTAACGCTTCACAGTTCTGTAGGTACTGTTTCAGAGTAAGTGATTTCTGTAGCAGATCATCTTCAAGGTTCACATTATGTTGAATGGATGTAATCAGGCCTTGTATAATAATTTCTACAGTTATCTTCTGGGGTAAGAAGCAGGTGTTTGGCATATCAGATCTCTGGAAGCCAGTGTGGAAGTGTAGGATCACCACTAGCCACTCCAGCTCTTTGAGTTTAACTTAAAATCAGATTTTTTTCTCCTCTTTTAGATTGTGTTAATTGAAACAATTTTCATAGAGATGGAAATTCTTACAGAAACCTCTCATATTTCTCTCTCTAGGAAGATGAAGTCCTCAATACATTCTGAAGAGGATGATTTTGTTCCAGAGCTACATAGAAATGTTCACCCCCGAGAGCGGCCTGATTGGGAGGAAACACTCAGCGCAATGGTAAATCAGTTGTGTACATATGTATATAAGCAGTTACATAAGCAAACGTGGCTGAAACAGCATTACTCACAGGAAACAGTGCAGTAGCTTTTGTTGCTTTGTATGTTTATCGAGTATTTCCTTTCGGGTACTGTTTTAGATGCTGTGGGTAGGGAGGGAGAATGCTGTGTGCAATAATAATTGCTGGCTATATGAGAATACCTGTATGGTCTTTGTGAGAAGGTGAAATATGAGCAGACACTGAAGAATGTGAAGGAGCAAGTAGTGTGCTTGTGTGAGAATGTACTAGGTGGTAGAAGAAGAAGTTAAATAAAGGCTGTGCCATTAAAAAGCAAGCTGGAGGAAACACATATAGTGTGGCTCAAATTAAATGGGCTGGGGAAGAATATGAGATGAGTCAGAACTGTGAGGACAAGAGAACAGATCATGTGCTTTCTTGTAATCTAATGACAAAGGCTTTGGCATTGTATGCTGAGTGGGGCTGTTAACCACTGAAGGACTTTTGGCTGAGAACTGACAGAATCTGGCTTGACATATTAAAGAAAGTCTAGATTGCTAGTACATAGTAAGAGGCAAAAGAGGCAGTCAAGAGACCAGTGAGGGGTGCTATAGTAGTACAGAAGACCAGTGAGGGATGCTATAGTGATAGAGGAGACCAGTGAGGAGTGCTATAGTTGTGCAGGACAGTGAGGGATGCTATAGTAGTACAGGAGACTAGTAAGGAATGATATAGTAGTACAGGAGACTAGTGAGGGGTGCTAAGTTATACAGGAGACCAGTGGGGGATCTACAGTAATATAGAAGACCAGTGGGGGA
>NC_034599.1:27062820-27069438 GCF_900095145.1 Mus pahari
AGGAGACCAGTGAGGGATGCTACAGTGATACAGGAGACCAGTGAGGTATGCTACAGTAATACAGACCAGTGAGGGATGCTACAGTAATACAGGAGACCAGTGGGGGTGCTACAGTAATACAGAAGTGATAATGGCCTGACTCAGGATAGTAGCAGATACAGTGAACTGGTTAGAGTCCAAATCCAGTTTTTATAGATTAAAAGGAATGATTTTTATGGGCAAAGAGTGTAAGCTAGAGATGTCAATGATGACTTCATGCTTTTGACTTGATTAACCTGGAAAAATGGAGTTTACTGAGTTGCTGGGAAAATGCTGTACTTGAGAAAAAAGTACAAAGTCCATCAGTGTAGTTTTCCAGAAAGTCTCTTTCAGCTACTCATTTAATTTATTTAAAAAAAAAAAATCTGTACTTTGGGTCTATTAGTAAAAATAATAAAATTTTTTTAATGAGCTATAATATTATTTTCAGTTTAGTTCAAAGTTAATAATACCTGTCATAAAAATGTAGCATAAACATTCATCTATAAGTGATAATCTATGAGAGGAGTTCCTTCAGATAGATTTGCAGCTATTGATACCAGGTCGTAAGCGTAATGGTCTTTTTAACTGGATTAAACCCAAGGACTGTGTGTGTGCCTGCCAAGCACACTGCCGCTGAGCTGTATCCCGAGCTCCAAGCATATGATGCTACTTGATCAAATTTTGTTACTGGCACGTAGAGAGTTACTAGTTTTTATTTATATTTGCCTTTAATATCTCATTGCACTGCATATTAACTACTTCTCAATGAAATTTAGTTATAAGTACCTCATTACACAGTTAAATAACATTTATAATATGGAAACTCACTTTGCACATTCATTGTGGTCTGACTATACTGCTGTAAGCGTATAGCTTGAGTTTGAAAATTATTTTCATTGTAAACGGCATAGGAAAGAAAATCTCCCTTCTTAATATTTGATAGCTTGAAAAGCGTATATAGTAGCTTGTGAATACACATGACTCTAGGAATACTAGCCTTTCAAATGACTTCATAAACCATGCTTTGCCTTATATTTTTTGGTTATATTCCTTTAGAAATACCAAGACTGTCACAAAAATATGTTACTAAATATTTTAGTGTTCAGTATAGATGTTGAAGTATGTCCAACTAAGCCTTTTTTGGCAATACACATATTTTCCCCCAAATCAGGTAAAATATATCTTAGTAAATGTTGCTTTGGGTTGTATTGAACTAATCTTGTTATTTATGAGCATTCTGTTCTGTAGATGTTCCATACATATCCCTCTCAAGGGCCAAGGCTTCCTGTCCTCCAAACTCATTAACGTCTGAGCCATGTTGGTTACACTTACAGTCATCAAGAAGGAAGGAACACAATTCACTTATTTTATTTTAATTTTTTTTTTTTTTTTTACCAACTGCTGATATTATATCAAGTCTTCAAAGAACTATTTTCTCTAAATGAAATTAAGCCAGTTTGTATTTTCTGGATGACTTTCTTGGGCTGCTACAGTTAATCATAATTGAGTTGACTTCATTGATAATCAGCTTTCCTTGTTCAGTTAACAGATGAGCTACTTTGAAAAGCTACTTAGGTTACAATATTGTAATTTTGTGAAGAAATTCTAGATGATGATATCTATTCTACAGCGTATTTTGTCTTTGATTTTTTAAAATAATTGTTTTTTCTGTGAGTTGAAAATGTAGAGTGCATAGCTTAATAATATTAATTTACTTTTAGTTCACCATGCAATATTTTGCAATTTACATTAATGAAAATTAGTGGTCACTATTCTTCCTCTATTGTATGATACTCAAAATTATCTTTTCTTAATTTTTACATTTTATTATTATTGCTCTGTGTACGTGTATGTGTGTGTGTACGCACACATGCATGAGTGTGTGCTGTGTGTATATACATGTTCCAAAGATGTTTGTGGAAGTCAGACTATAACTGTATGAGTTTTATCATTCCTTCTATCTTTGTGTGGGTTCCAGGGATCAAATTAAATGGTCATGTTTTTATTGTTGGGCAGCAAGTGCCTTTACAGGCTGAGCCATTTGTCAGTCCCTATTATGAGATTTTTATGTGACTTTTTAATTTTGTAATTTGATTGCATGGTTCTTGAGTATGAACTTTGTAGATAACAACACCATACTGTAATATCAAAAGGCTGGACAAGCCTGCTAGATGAAAGGCTTTCTAACGTCTTCTGGAGTTAAAATAGTTCTGTAATTCTCATAGTGTGCTGTTTATTTCTGTACTGTAGTACTGGTCTCAGTGTATGACTGTAATCAGTTGTGAATGTATTGTCCTTCTATTCTCCTTCTGAGAAGGGTAGAGACCACATTTTTTTAAAGATTTATTTTGTGTACAGGAGTATACTATTGCTGTCTTCAAACACAACAGAAGAAGGCATTGGATCCGATTACAGATGGTTGTGAGCCACCATGTGGGTGCTGGAAATTGAACTCAGGACTTCTGGTAGAGCAGTCAGTGTTCTTAACCACTGAGCCATCTCTCTAGCCCCCTATATTCATTTTAAAAGAGGATATAATCATGACTTTCAGAAAAAAATTAGGATATATTTAACTTTATTTATTATATGTAAGTACACTGTAGCTGTCTTCAGACACTCCAGAAGAGGGAGTCAGATCTTGTTAAGGATGGTTGTGAGCCACCATGTGGTTGCTGGGATTTGAACTCTGCACCTTTGGAAGAGCAGTCTGGTGCTCTTACCCGCTGAGCCATCTCACCAGCCCAAGATATATTTAACTTAATTAAGGAATCCTTTAAGTGTTATGCTAAAATTCTCTGTAGGAACACAAATGTTACAACAATTATATAATGAAAAGGGGTTTATTAGAAAGGCTTACACAATACCACTTATGTAGTAAGTACAGTGTGCTCTTCATGTTGGAGAGGCGGAGGCCCAGTTTGGCCTGGAAGGTTTGGGAAATTCCTAGAGAGTGAGACTGGTCTTCAGGCCAAGATGGAAATTCAGATGTTAGTGAAGAATGGCAGCGGCAGCAGTGGTGGATGAACTCCTGAACTGTCAGACCATCTTACCAGTGAGCATGAAGGCAAGTATGCACAAAGCAAAAGCTGGCCTCTTGTACCTTCTTATATCAGGGCCACCATTGGAGGTACCACCCACTTTTGGGTTGGGTCTTCCACTTCAGTTAGTCTCATTAAGAAAACATACCACACTGCCTTTTGGTTGATTTCAGATCTTGTCAAGATGACATGTTTGTTGTCAGATGTTAAAACTGCTCTAGAGATCCAAAGCAGCTTCATTTACATTCTCTGGTGCTACAATACATGCAAGTGGATGCAGAATGTTCCGTTCCAGGGGACACAATTTGTATCTCTTTTAACTTGAGACTATTTGAATTACTTTCAGTTTTTTGTAAATTGACTTCCATTTTTACTACATTTAAAATAGTCAAAATTCAATACCATTACTAATTCAAGTAATTCCTGGAGGCAACAGCATTCCATTGAAAGGATATTTAGTAATTTGTTTGTCTATAATTGTCTTTCATAATTCTTCCTTATGGTTTTATAACTTCCT
This sequence comes from Mus pahari, assembly GCF_900095145.1. NCBI lineage: Eukaryota > Metazoa > Chordata > Mammalia > Rodentia > Muridae > Mus > Mus pahari. Next base: position 27,066,397 of record NC_034599.1, read on the forward strand.
GTAGATCTACATTGAATTTGTGAATAGAAGACAGCTTTTTTTTTTTTTTTTTTGGTAATTAGTACACTCACTCTGTATTAAAGTGTTACATTCAATACACACAAAATTACTGAATTCTGTCTTTAGAATGCTAATTAATTTATCTGAGCACATGTGGAAATTACTTCTTGTATCACATATCAGTTCCTTGTTATAATCTCATTTAGTATTCTTAGTTTTCTCGTGTAAGTTTCTTGAGGGCTGGTACTATAATCCTTCCATTAAAAACATCACATTCAATAAATATCAAATTTCTGAATAATAAAAGTGTTCAGGAACCCCGAGGGGGTGCAGTTTACTTGGTTACACACTTGTCCAGCATGCATCAAGCCCTGAGCTTGATCCCTAGGACCACAGAAACCAGGTATGGAGACTCCCATATGTAGTCCCAGCATTCCCAAGAGGTAGGAGGATCAGAGGTTCAAGGTCATCATAAGCTGTGTAGCAAGTTAGAGACCAACCTGAGTTCCCTAAGACCTCATGTCAAAAGACAATGGGGGGGGGCTAGAAAGGCTTAGTGATTAAGAGCACTTACTGCTTTTCCAGAGGACCTGAATTTAGTTCCCAACACCCACAAACTGTCCGTAAGTCCAATCCAGGGAATCTTATACCCATTTTCGACTTCAGAGGGCACCAGGCATGTACACTGTGCATAGACATACGTTCAGGCTAAAAACACTCATCCACTTAAAAATAAATCTAAAACTTCAAAAGAAACTTGAAATGCAGAGATGAACTATGAGCCAGTATTTTAGTAACCTTTCGCCAGAAATTCATGTTCACTTTAAATACTGAGTAAAAATAAAGTTTGCACTGTTTTCTCTCAACAACTACTCAAAGGAAATACCACTTTGAAAAAAAAAAATCGAGAAAATTGTTGTGCTAAATCTCCTCCCAAATATGCCCGGGCAATGAAAACACAACACAGTTAATATGATTACATGCTGCGTGCCTAGATTGGGCAGATCTACCGCTGCACTTCCATCTTCCATAGCTTATGAGACCCCTTAGAATTTGCAGTTTCTCCAGGCCTTGTGCTTCTGCTCTGCTTTTCTTCTTCTTTCTCCTCCTGGTCGTCTTCTCCCTCTTCCATTTTCTCCTTCTCTCCTTCTCAACTTCTGCTCAACCTTCCCTTTTATCTGCCCAATTATCAGCTCTCCTTTATTTTACAAACTAAGGTGGGAAGCAGGTTTACAGGAAATCACCTGAGTGCTGACTCATTCCTTGTTCACAAACCCCTCACTGGAGAACGGAATTAACATCAAATATAATTAGCTCCAGGGCTATCTACAACAGAAAACCTTTCAGAATTTTTCTCTAAAACAGTTCCACTTAATTAGTTTTTGAGTTCATGTAGAAATTAATGGGCTTAAAATTTATAAAATTTATAAACTGTTGAATTTAAGGGATTTTATATAAAGACACTTTAAAAATCAAAGCAATAGTAAACTCTAAATTAGTACTTGCCTCATAATTTTGAGGACCTGAGTTGGATCCCTGCACCCACATTAGAATCTGGGTGTAGTCATGCTTGCTTGTAATCCCAGTTACTGAGTCCTTCGTGGCAGGGTGCTGGGAACCTGACTGCAAGCACAGGGAAGAAGGCACTTAAGAGACACAAGTGTGGCATTCAGTGAGCGCCATGCTTCTGTGGAGATGACCCAGAGCACTGACTCAGCATTGTGTCGAGGAGCTGGGCTAGCTAATCTCAGGAAGGGCTCTGCAGGGGAACAGGCTCAGGAGGATGTAGGCAGCCATCCTGGAAGAGGAAGCTGCTGCAGGAATCTTTTGCACATAGGGTTTTAGCTAAGGTCACACTCACACTCTGGCCAGTGGATGTCCTTTCCATTCCTAGAATCTGAGACATCAGTGCCCCTTTTCCCCGGCCATGCTCGCTCATGTCGTTACGCACTCAACTAGGACTTCCTCCACTCTCCACACCCAGCACTTGAGAGGCAGGAAAAGGCTGGTTTCCTTAACACCAGTCTAGCTAAATAGGGGAGCTCTGGGTTCAGTGAGAGAGAGAGCTTGTCTCAGAGAAGGTGCAGTGGGGGGCACCTGAGGAGGACCCCTGATGTGATCCTCTGCCTCTATACATGGGCACGGCACAAGTGCGCTGCACAGGTGTGCACAGGCACAGATACATACACGGAACCCTTCTCACAAAATTAAAAATCTAATCGAGACATAGTGCCTACAGTCTCAGCAATTTAGGAAAGTGAGAAGTTTTCTTGAGTCTAGAATTTGGGCGACAGCCTAGGCGACATAGTAAGGCCCTACCCCCACTTCTTTAAACAAGATGAAACAAAACCAGTGAACTAAACAAACAAATATACAGAAATAGAACCTTTCTAAATTACTAAAAATAAATTATTTGTAATTAGCATTGAGATTATTTAGTAATTGCATCATTAGGGTCTTTTAAACTCTAACATAAAGCAGCTGAAGTGTGTGTGTGTGTGTGTGTGTGTGTGTGTGTGTGTGTGTGTGGTGGAGGAGGAGGAGGTTTTTTGTTTGTTAAAACACTGAACTTTTCTCTTTATTTTACTTTTTGAACATTGTGTTGGTTAGTTTTGTCAACTTGATACAAACTCAAGTCTATGGGAAATCACCTGGGAAGAGGAAATATCAGTTGATAAGTGTCTTGGTCAGATGATACCTCCAGACTCTCTTTAACCTACTAGTTCACAAGTAATGATCTGGAGATGTTTTATTAATTATGACAGCTTGGCATTAGCTTAGGCTTGCTCCCAACTAGCTCTTATAACTTAATTAACCTGTTTTTATTAATCCACATTATGCCACATGGCTCATTACCTCTCCTCAGTACCAGCACATGTTTCTTCCTTTGCCTCTGGCTGGCAAATCTCCTGCCTCCTGTTTTCTTTTTTCTTTCTTTTTTTTTTTTTTTAATTATTATTTTCTTTATTTACATTTCAAATGCTATCCTGAAAGTTTCCTATACCCCTCCCCCCACCTCTGCTCCCCTACCCACCCACTCCC
>NC_034599.1:27071578-27088907 GCF_900095145.1 Mus pahari
TTTTTGTCTTTGAGTTTGTTTATGTAGTGGATTACATTGATGGATTTCCTTATATTAAACCATCCCTCTGCCTCCTGTTTCTTTCCTAGAGAAATCCTATTTCTGCCAGGATGTCCCGCCTTTCTTTTCCGGGATTGCTGTAGGCCATTCATCTCTTTATGAAACCAGTCAGAAGGTGATGGAGAAGACGTCTACAAACTGAAGCTACAAAGACAAGCTTTACACAGTTCACAAGAGATCATCTAAACAAGATGTCCTGTAGGGGTGTCTGTGGGGGCATTTTCTTACTTGCTAATTGATACCTGAGGACCCAGCCCACTGTGGGAGGTGCTATTCCTAGGCAGGTGTGCTTGGGCTGTATCAGAACGGTAGCTGAACAGTCCAGAGGAAGCAAGCTAGTGCCTCATTGCTCCAGGACCTGTCTCCAGGTTCTTTCTTGAGCCTCTGCCTTGGCTGCCTTCGATGATAAACTGTAACCTGTAAGATGAGACAAACCCTTTACTTCCCAAGTTGGTGTTGGTTAGTGTTTTTTCACAACAGAGACCAAACAGACAAGTTTTCTTCATTGCTTTCTGGTTTTTCTCCTCCTTTCTTTTAAAACAATAGTGAGATTTATTGGTACTTTTTAAAGGTTGTCACAGGCAGCTCTTTGAACTCCAGCATTTGTCCTTGTGTTGCTTTCCTTTCTTACAGAGCAACCTTGGATAGAAGGGCTAGATTATTCCTGTAGAGCAATCTTGATGAAGAGGTGACTTTTTTTTTTTTTTTTGGAGTGTGTTTATGTGTATGTGTGTACACATGTTTTATTTTTACTTAGTGGAGCTAAGGTGTAATATGTAATTTACCTTAGAATAGACCACTATTACTTTCTAGTATCATTGAACAAAGTATCTTGGGCAGGGAAGATGGCTAAGTGGGTAAATTGCTTGCTGCTCAAGCATGCAGACCTGAGTTCAGACACCCAGGATTCACTTTAAAGCCAAATATATACTGCCTGTAACTGGAGCACATAGGATAAGGATAGTCAGAAACAAGTGGAACTTGGAGTCTTGTTGCCCAGGCAGTCCAGCTGAAACAGTGTTCTCCAGGTTCAGTGAGAGACCATGTCTCAAAAAACCAAGTGGAGAGCAGTTGCATGTCACTTCAGGTTAACCTCTGCCTTCCACGTACATGCACACACAGGTGAGAGCCAGTAATTTCCCATGTGCTTGTGTGCACACCTCCTCACCTGAGTAAAATACCAGCAAAGCTCGTAGTACACTCTTCTATGTCCCTAAAATCTCTTAGAAAGCACATGACGGGGTTAAATGTACGCGTGGGGCCAAGTCTAGTCCGAAGAAGCAGAAGTGATTTAAAACAGTATGGCAAGTGGAGTGATATAAAAAGGGATGGAGAAGATGAATCTCAGTTGTAAAAAAGCCATAAAATTACTAATATGTAAATGTGCTAATTTAGGTTGATTAACTAGCTGTTGCCTAGCAGAGAAGTTGTGATAATTATCCTAATGGTACTTGCTAATAATCCTAAAAATTATTTTAAACTTTGCCTTTGAATAATTTCCCCTGCTGTTAATTGGTTCTCTGAGATGTTTCTAGATGTGAGCCTTAAGGCAGTTCTTCTGCTTCACATCAGCTAGCTTTGTCATCGTTTTCAGCTACCATGGCTCCCGTGACTCTGGTCTTCTCATGCTTTTGTTGTAAGTTAAAAATAAGGATCAACATATTTTACTTAAGGCTATTTATATGGCTTCTAAACTGTTCAGGGACTTAAACCTGCCTTGATTTCTACTTCTGGTTTTCAGTACTTGTCTGTGGATGAGTCTAGGCAATTTATTAGCTGGTGTGTTGCTGGGCCTAGTCAGTGGTGTAGAGACATTAGAAAATATACCAATTACCATTATTTATTGCATAGAACTCTAGATGTTTCCTTCATTCATCCTTCCTTCCCTCCTTTTCTCCCTCCTTTCCTCACTCTCTCCCTCAACTTTGTAGACTGTGTAGCCCAGGCTGGCCTCACAGAGATCTATCTGCCTGCTTCTGCTTCCTCATTAAAGGTATGTGCCACCCCACCTGGCTAGATTGTCATGTTAATGAACTTGTTAGTACTTACTAAATATGCTAGTTATCAAATGTGATACACTCAGTAATGCTAAACAGAATTTTAGGAGAGAACTCTAGGCAGCATTCAGTCTTAGTGTGAGTATCTTTTAAGTAACTGTGGCTGGTTTTTGGAGATTTTCACATGAACTCATGATATTCAGATATAGAAAAGTCTGTTTTTTATTGTCCAGACTGCATGGGGATGATTTTCCTGGAGAATATAAAAGTCAAGCCTCTTGAATAAGTGAAAAAAATTATTACTGTTGTGTTGTCTGTTTTTGTTAAATATATATATATATATATATATATATATATATATATATATATATTGTATCCAATATATTTTCTTCTGAAAATATTCAAAACACACTAAATTATTCTTTCTGTGACATGCTTATCCACCAAGGATGCATCACATACCGATGCTGTCACTTACTGTAATATACTCTAGGTTCAATAGGTCTATTCTCTAAGGCATTAGAGTAATTATTAAATTTCCTTATTATCTTTTGTTCCTTTGTCAGAAATGGGACAATATTTGACTAAAGATATCTTCAAATGTATCTGTAAACATTTGTCATTTCAGAAATGCCTTATGTGTGTTCTTGTTTTGTTTTTTGTTTTTTCCGAGACAGGGTTTCTCTGTGTAGCTCAGGCTGTCCTGGAACTCACTCTGTAGACCAGGCTGGCCTTGAACTCAGAAATCCGCCTGCCTCTGCCTCCTAAGTGCTGGGATTAAAGGCGTGGACCACAACAGCCCTCTTGTTGTCTTTTTGTGATAGCATAAATTTATACTAAAATCTCATTTATCTAGTAGATTATATAGATAATACTTTATGCAGGGTTTTTTCTCCCCCCCCCCTTTCTTCCTTCCTTTCTTTCTTGACATTGAATTAGGTAGTTTATTATTGGGATAAAACAGCTTGACCAAAAGCATCTTACAGAAGATTTGGTTTTCTCGGTTCCAGAGAGGGAGCCCATAATGACAAGGAAGGCGTGGGAGCTGGCAGTTAGAACAAGAGGCTTGCTCATCACCTTTCGCCACATAGGGAGCTGAGAGTGTGACCTGGAAGAAGGGCAAGGGTACAAACTATTAAAATCTGTCCCAAGTGACCTATTTCCTCTTACCCTGCCACACCCCCTAAAGGTTCTGTAATCTCCTGTAGCCGCCCCACTAATTTGGGACCTCATGTTCAAATGCCTGAGTGTCTGGGGCTATTGCTTGTTCAAGCCACTACAGGCTGTTTCTTGGCGTATTTAGCCCAGACTGCTCTCTATCTCATGATCCTTGTCTCAGCTTCCTGAATACTGGGAATGCAGGAGGCGTGTACCCCGAGGCTTACTATTGCTATGACGAAATACTATGATCAAAAGCAACCTGGGGAGCAGAGGGTGTATTTCACTCACAGTTTCAAAGGAAGTCAGGACAGGAGCTCAAGAGAACCTGGAGGCAGGAGCTGGTGAAGAGGCCTTAGAGCTCTTACTGGCCTGCTCACCAAGGCTATTGAGTTTGCTTTCCTATAGAATCCAGAACCACCAGCCCAGTCATGACACCACCCACAGTGGGCTGGGCCTTCCCTCATCGGTCACTAATGAGGAAAATGCTCTATAGTCCTGCAGTTAGCCCAGTCTTTTTTTTTTTTTTTTTTTAAGATTTATTTATTTTATTTTATTTATATGAATACATTGTAGCTGTCTTCAGACACATCAGAAGGCATCAGATCCTATTATAGATGGCTGTGAGCCACCATGTAGCTGCTGGGAATTGAACTCAGGACCTCTGGAAGAGAGTCAGTGCTCTTAACCGCTGAGCCATCTCTCCAGCCCAACAGCCCAGTTTTGTGGGGAGGCATTTTTTCAAATAGGGTTACCTCCTCTCAGATGACTACAGCTTGTTCAAGTTGACATGGACTGGCTGTATAGGTGCAGCTCTGTCACATAGAGACAACTCTTAGAATCTTGTTTACTATTTGCAACAGTTAAAGATAGAAAACATTTTCTTTATATTTTAGACAGAAATGTGATTTTAATTATTATCAAGAAATATTTATCACATTAGTCTAAAAGTAGCTGTAGATGAGGGGAGGGCAAAGTAGGCAGAAGGCTTGTTTTAGAATTTTACCTACTACAGCAGCATTATGTGTTTTCTTTTTCTTTTATACACCATAGTGTATTTACCATATTTGATAATATTAGTTGGTGAAAATAGACATAGTGCAGAATTTTAAATCCATCAATATTCATGAAGCCAATTGCTTGGGATGATTTATGTATTTAGTATGTTGCTACTTTGTGAACACAAAACAGTACTATGGGGCCAGAGAGGTGACTCAGTTCTTGGTGCTGTTCTTCCAGAGTACCTGAATCAATTCCCAGAGCAATATGGTAGCTCACAGCTCTGTAATTTCAGTTCCAGGGTATCCTTGGCCACTTGCCTTTGTCCTCCTAGGACAGTGTACGCACCTGCGCGTCCCCCACACAGACACACACACCCTTGTACATAGTTAAAGATAATAAAGGTAAAAGAAAATAATAAAGAATTGAAAAACTAGTACTAAATATATTTAATGATTATACTATATCCCATAAAATACAAGTCCTAAATTTATTTTTTATTTTTTACTTTAGTGAATAACTTTATGATGATACTTTTTCTTTTTACTCTTAAAACAGACAATTGCCCACTAAAGGGTATAGAAATCTCCAAATTACTTGCCAATTTAATTAAAATATTGTGACTAACACTGCGCAAACTGCTGCTTCTTTCTTGGCCTCAGTTTCTTTGTTGCAGCAGGGTAGCTGGGTCATTTTTCTTTCAGTTCTATGACAAGTTAAGGACTTTACACATAGTGCATTTTTCTCCTTTGTCTTTCTTCAGAAGATTGGAGGGACCAAGGGGACTAGATGTGATCAAAAAACATTACATTCATGTATTTTATTCTCAGCGAATAAGAGTTTTAAGCTCTGTTAATACTTGTTAGTGTTTTGATACACCCAGAGATGCTACAGAGCGGTTGAGGCTGTGCTGGGGAGTAGCTGTACAAGTGGCTTTCATGTCTGCTTTAGGACCTGGTGCATTGCATTACTGCTGAATGATGTTGCAGTTAGCCAGGCAGCATTACCAACCACTTTATTTGCATAGGTGGTCACTCTTCTGTGGTCTGCCTCAGTGGGAGGATGGTAGAGTCATTTTCAGGGGGTTAGACAACAGTTAAAGCAGACAGGACAAAACACTGGTTTCCTATTTTTGCAGGTTTTTCCAAATCAAATTATGTTTTACTAGAATGGGCCATTTGTCCCTTATTGTTTAACTGGATCAGACTGTAGAGCAGCAAGTGCTTGTCTTGCTGTAGCAAGCTATGTGTCTGTAGAGACTGCGCTGGCTTTTTACTGGAAGAAAATCCCTTTGGATTAGATTAAGCTTTGGTAGGTTTTTGGCCTCAGTTCATGTTACATGAATTCTTATCAAGTGAAGCATGGCCCCCAACCCCATCCTTACACAACAGAACTTTTCATGAATTGATTCTCATTGAACGTGGCATGCGTTTCCTGGTGCCTTGCAGCTCACTGAAGTTGTTCACCTTCAGCACTCAGTGTTACTTTCCCTTCCAGTTGTCTTCTCTACAGTTGATGAACATGGCATGTGCTTTTTATATCTTTCCTAAGTGTTGAGAATGGGATGAAAGCCATGTGACAGCTACCTGCTCCTGTTACACATCCTTGTGCAGCAGCTGACACTTTACGTTCTGTATTTAGTCAGCTCTCAGCTGTGTTTTCATGTAGAGCTCACTTCAAAACCTCATCGGAAGGTACTTCCCATACACTCAGGCATATGCCTTGCCATGACTGAGCTTCTCAGTGCCTTCTGCATGTGTCAGTCGGGCTAGGTGGAAGCACACACACCATTCTCACATGCACAGCAAAAGTGACTACAGATTGCCCCTCTGAGTCCTCAGATCTGTATTACTGTTTCTTACACCGAAGACCTTAGGCTTGCAGTCACATTAGTAGTTGCTTATGTGCATTAATCTATTTTTATTTCATGTCAGAGTTTAATTTTATTTATTGTTAAGTGCTCACGCTTGTATGTGATGTGCCTGTGAGAACAAGCACGTGGGTGCCATGGCATGCACATGGAAGTCAGAGGACAGCCAGGGAGGTGGTTCTCTGCTTGCACCATGGCATCTGGGATTGAACTCAGGTGGGCAGGCTTGTGCGGAGCCATGTCACTGGTCCATCTTATACCCTTAATAATTTGAAAATGAGAATATGAGCTTTATAGAAAGCAGTTTGTTTTACTTCTAGAAAATATCCTTGGAGGGATACACTGTTTTCTTATTGCCACTTGAAGTAATCCCTCTCTGCCTAGCCACTAACATATAATTAGGATCATTTGTTTTATTTCATTTCTCTATTTTTAGAGAGTGCTGCTTTTTCCCACTTTAATTTATTTTTACTGTGACTTAACTCATTTATGTGGCCTCCGGATCTCAAAATAGGAACAATCTGTCTTTTATCCTTTTTTCTGTCTTCCCTGTTGGTAAACATTTAAATTAGTTTTTGCCTGCTCTCCTCTCCTCTCTCTCTCTCTCTTTTTTTTTTTTAAGCAAAACGCACATGCATATCCATATTTACTGTTTTTAAGGAAGCATGGTGAAGACTCCGTCACAGCAGTAGATGGGAGTCTTCTGATTGCTTTAGAGCCATGATCAGCCCCTTGCATGAACACAGCATTACTGTGCTCATCTGGTCCTCTGCTAATAGAAATCTACATGGTTTCTGATTCTTAGTTACTAGAAATAGTCTTGCAAGAGAATAGCCCTTTATGGAGGCGACAGTTTGTACTCTTGCCAATGTAAGATGAAAATGGCAAAAAGAAAAGCAGTCCTGTCTTGGTAGAATGTGATAGGACGGAGATGAGCGTCTTCAGCTTCCAAGCCTCAGCCATAAGTGTGTCACCAGACACTCTCGTCATGCAGACGTGTTGAGTTTTATCACATAAATTGTATATATTAAGTCAATACTGTAATGTTTACCCTATTCATTTTAATAACAATTAAGATGGAAAGATATATAGATTTAAAAATATTATATCCTTCTTATATTTCTGGAGTGAAATTTTGTTATGATGTATTTTTATTAATAAAATGAGTTTGTTTTGCTGTTTTGCAACTGGCCTATAATTTTCTATTTTACTATTGTCTGCATTTTCACCATTTAATTTTTATTTATCTTTTAATGGATGCCTAGTTTACATATAGAAAGTAACTTCTCCATATGTAATAATTATACATATATACACACACATATATAATATATATACAGACAAAACCATATCACATAATTGCACACACATATATAATTTTACTTGTTTTCTCCATATATGAACAAGATCAAGATTCAAACATAGGATGTTGTATAAAATTCAGGAAGCTCTTGAATGCCTCAGTCAACCTTTTCTACCAGATGTATCTATCACTTCCATACTAGAAATCCTGCACCATGGATGTGCCTTTTGTATTTGCCTTCTTTTGCCTATTTGATAGAATCCCACATGATCCTTTCTGCTTCTGTGATGGGTATTTCCATCTGGGACTACTGCAGATTCTTGCTTGTTGTTAGATCTTATCTTTAGTGATGTCCTCATTGAAGTCTTAGCTTTTTCTGGTATATATTTTTTGTTTGTATTTTTACTTACATTTTATATTTTTTGTACATATTGTTAGGGGTCAGCCAATTTTTTTATTATAATAATAAAATTTATTTTAAAATATACAACTCAGTATTGATATTTTTAAGTCATCAAAGTAATTTATAATAGTTAAATGCCTCTTAAATATACATGATATCTTCTGAAGCTAAAAGTAATATGCACTCAACCAGTTTTTAAAATCTATTTGGAACATTAAACACAATAGAGATAGAAAAAATCTCTCTCTCTCTTTTTTTTAAAAGATTTATTTATTTACTATATGTAAGTACACTGTAGCTGTCTTCAGACACTCCAGAAGAGGGCATCAGATCTTGTTATGGATGGTTGTGAGCCACCATGTGGTTGCTGGGATTTGAACTCCAGACCTTTGGAAGAGCAGTCGGGTGCTCTTACCCACTGAGCCATCTCACCAGCCCGAAAAAAATCTCTTATGAAGTCCTCTATGAAAGGAAATTATGACAGGTTCCTGATTAGACAGAAACCATTACTTCTCCAAGGGAGAATACACAGTGAAACCGTGGCTTCCTAGAATGAATTGGGTAGTGTTCCTTCTGTTTCTATTTTGTGGAATAGTTTGAAGAGAGTTGTTGGTATTGGGTCTTCTTTGAAGGTCTGATAGAATTCTGCACTAAACCATCTGGTCCTGGGCTTTTTTTTTTTTTTTGGATGGGAGACTTTTCATGACTGCTTCTATTTCTTTAGGGGTGATGGTACTGTTTAGATGGTTTATCTGATCCTGATTTAACTTTGGTATTTGGTATCTGTCTAGAAAAATTGTGCATTTCATCCAGATTATCCAGTTTTGTTGAGTATAGGCTTTTGTAGTAGGATCTGATGATTTTTTTTTAATTTCCTGTTTCTGTTGTTATATCTCCCTTTTCATTTCTGATTTTGTTAATGTGGAAATATGGTCTCTGCCCTCTGGTTAGTCTGGCTAAGGGTTTATCTATCTTGTTGATTTTTCTCAAAGAACCAGTTCCTGGTTTTGTTGATTCTTTGTATAGTACTTTTTGTTTCTGTTTGGTTGGTTTCAGCCCTGAGTTTGATTATTTCCTGCTGTCTACCCCTCTTGGGTGTGTTTGCTTCTTTTTGTTCTAGAGCTTTCAGATGTGCTGTCAAGCTGCTAGTGTATGCTCTCTTCAGTTTCTTTTGGAGGCACTCAGAGCTATGAGTTTTCCTCTTAGCACTGCTTTCATTGTGTCCCATAAGTTTTGGTATATTGTGCCTTCATTTTCATTAAATTTTAAAAAGTCTTTAAAGGGAAAGGGCACAGGCAGGGAGGGGGAATTGCTTCTGCCCTCTGTGCTGCTGTTGCTCCAAGACAGCACTGGCTGCACTGGCCTGGGTAGGGCTTGGCCAGTGGAAGGATGCTAGCCAGCAAGGACAGTGCAGGAGAGCTTCTGGGGGAGAGGGTTTGGGAGAGCAGTTATCTTCCCTGGCAGCGTTGCAGCTCTTAGGACAGACGCTCTCAGATGAAGGAGGAATTCTTATACCTTTGTTCTTTCTGGATAGGATCTTACATACAGTTTTGGGGTGGGTTGGGGTCTGGAAGTAGGTGCTTCCTATTGGCTTGGTCTGAGAGGTTAGAGATGCCTCATCTACATGTGGGAGGGCTTGGTGCTGCCTCTACGTGACTAATGGCCACAAATCTCTCGGGGGGGGGGGGGGCTGTGAGTACATGTCAGGGGCCCAGTGCTAGGAGGAGGCGAAGCTCCTCAGAGTCCCTGAGGCTTCTAGCCTTAGCCCCACAGCCCACTACCCCACGCACAAGTATTATCTCACCAGTTCTTATCCTTCATCAGCATTCCCATGCTAAAATATCTTTAAATACCAACATAAAACCATTTTAAAAAAGGAAGATGAGGGAATCACCTACTAGACACGTTGGCAAACTTACTCTTAAAGGGCCATCTGGTGCATATTTTAGGCCCGTGAGCCACAATGTTCAGGCAGCTTCCCAACTCTGACCAAACATGGCCACAGTCCAGTAAAAGTTACTATAAAAATTGGGGACCTACAAGTTGAGTTCTACAGCATTTGACCTATAGTCTGTGCCCAGTGAAACCATTACTCAACCAACTTTTGTGTGAAGTTGCCTAAATGGTTGCCTCATCTGTCTTGAAGGCTTAGAGCTTGTTTTGTTTGGTTGGCTTAGAGACACTGACTTTGTAGTCTACATTTTTATTTCACTGAATATATTAATTGATTGCACAGTTTTCATTTTCTATCCTAACAGAAGAGAGAAGCAGGTAGCAAAGGAGGAGAATACTTCACAATGACCAGAAACCTCAACAGATGGCTCCAAGTGATTACAGCCCTGTAGCCAGCAGTGGAGGGAAAGGGACAGACAGCACGGGTTTCACTGATGCGCAGACCAGAGATGAAAAGCTGTGTGATGTCACAGCTGAGGAGTGAACTGTATTTCCTTACACTCGCACACATGCGTGCTCTCTGTCTGTCTGTCTGTCTCTCTCTTTGTCTCTCTCTATCGCTGTCTCTCTCTCTGTCTCTGTCTGTCTGTCTGTCTGTCTGTCTGTCTGTCTGTCTGTCTCTCTCTTTGTCTCTCTCTATCGCTGTCTCTCTCTCTTTCTCTGTCTGTCTGTCTGTCTGTCTGTCTGTCTGTCTGTCTGTCTCTCTCTCTCTCTCTCTCTCTCACACACACACACACACACACACACACACACACACACACACAGACCAGATTTTTCATAAGAAAGAAATGTAGTTAAGGTTGTTTTTCTTGAGCTAGGAAGTTAAGGCAGGAAGACTGTGAGTCTAAGTCCAGTCTGCGCTGCCTAGATTTTGTCATTTTCCTTTTTAAGGCTATGAAATGTTGTAATTTTCTTCTCAGCGTACCTTGAGTGTGCAACTTGATAATGCTGAGCCAAGTGACATATTCTGCTTTTCTGTTCTCAGGATTAACTTGTATTAAGCATTAATATTCTGATCTAGGCTTAAGCATGAATTAACTTATGATAGATACTTGGATTTAAATTTTGTTTTTATTTTCAGACTTACAAAATTCTTGCTTTTAGATGTTTTTTATTAGACAGCTGAAAGTTTCACTAAATTTCATCATCCTCTCTGAGAACTGTGGTAGACTGAGGAGTATGTTGGCATACAAATGGTCTTCAGGATTTGAAGTGAGAAATACCTGTTGTTCCACTGTTCATAGGACCTGTTAAATGGGTCTCACCAGATGGTAGTGACACTTATCTTTTTTTTTTTTTTTTTAAAGATTTATTTAGTCACTGTCTTCAGACACACCAGAAGAGGGTATCAGATCCCATTACAGATGGTTGTGAGCCACCATGTGGTTGCTGGGAATTGAACTCAGGACCTCTGGAAGAGCAGCAGTCAGTGTTCTTAACTGCTGAGCCATCTCTCCAGCCCCATAGTACCATTTTAAACTTTGGTTGGTAATTGTAATGTAACCAGGATTATTTCATTTCAGTAGTTTCTAGGAGATGTTTTAGTTTATATTGAGAATCTTAATTGCTGATTATAAAATTTTATGACATGAACTTGAAATTTACTTTTACAGTAAACTTTCTTTTATGCAGTAAGTTCAGGTATTTAAATTTAATATTTTTGTTAGCTTATTCTGAATTGCTAGTGGTCAAGTAAGTTCATAATTTAAAGGAAAATATATAAAATCAAAACCTGTTTCTATTAGTACAGGTTGAGAAGAAGTAGTGAAAATGTATCTGTAGTCTGTTTCCTAAGAGACGTCCCAACACTAGCAGGCTCACCGTAGCTTTTCTCTTTCTTTTTTCCTAAGGCACGAGGAGCAGATGTCCCGGAAATCCCTGGAGACCTCACTCTTAAGTCCTGTGGCAGTACAGCGAGCATGAAAGTTAAGCATGTGAAGAAGTAAGTGCTGCTAGGAGTGGGCTCCAAGCACATTCCTACAAACGGATGTCAGTTCTTCATTTCTTAGAAATATTTTATTTAGATCAGAGTTTTCTATGCATGTAACAATTTATATTGATAAACCTTGCATTGTAATTCAACAATGAACTGAATGGGTCTATATGCAATTCACTTTCCTAAAAATACACTTTATTTTTCATCCTTATATATTGTTGTTTACTAAGTTGCATTTGTCTAACGAGAACATATAGAGCTGGCCCCTTTACCTCTAAAGCATAATCTCATTTATTAAGTTTGGTTGAATTATGGAATTCTAGGTTTGCTTTTCTGAAGGAGATATCTAGAGTTTATTGTAATATGGAATATTCTCTCTCCCTCTCCCTCTCCCTCTCCCCCCCCCATCCTCCATCTCCTCCCACTCCTCCCTCTCCTCCCTCTCCCGTGTAACAATCCTGGCTACCTTTGAGCTCAATTTGGAGACCAGGCTGGCCTTGAACTCTCAGAGATCTGTCTGCCTCTTCTTCTCCAGTGCTGGTTAAAGGTGTGTGCTACCACACCTGGCTCCTGTCGAGTTTTAACAGGAAACCTAGTGTTTCCCTTGGTAAAGGAGGACTAGGCAGGGAAATAAGCTTCAGGTGTAAGTCTAGGAAAGACAAGGATAAAATGTTCATTCTGTACCCAGGTCCACCCCTCCTGGACTGATGGGCTGTGACAACATTCACAGGTAAACGCTGGTGTGCTTTGTGTTGTGAATTCTGCTCCCCTGCAGAAGCTGGCAGGTTCTAGTTACTTTGCCAAAAGTATGGCTTTTCTATGAGCATTGACTTGAGGCAAGATTAAGAGGCTTAATGTTTTATTTTTTGGTTCATATCTATCCACTCAATGCAGTATTCATCTGGTTACATGTGTTTCTGAACAGGTCTGTGTGTATGTTTGTGACTCACATGCATGTGCTTATCAAGTATTTTTGCTTGCATGAGCTTTGAAATCCTTGATCTTCCGACTAATTTTTAGTAGTCAACTATCTTGTTTCATATTTACTTTCATGTATTTTAGGTTACCCTTCACAAAGGGACACTTTCCAAAGATGGCTGAATGTGCACATTTTCATTATGAGAACGTGGAGTTTGGCAGCATACAGGTATATTTGAAACATTTCTTATATTCTGAATTGAGATAATATTTGTTATTTTGGTATTTATTTATTGATATAAATTTTTTTCTTTCCTATTTATCAGTTAGGGAATTCTTTGCTTCTCTTGTTTGTTGTCACGTTCTGTCCATGGACTCGCAATGTAGCTTCATGTTCTGAACACCACTACCTTGCTACCATGACCTTGTTTAAATCAATCACTGTTGAGTTGTGAAATCTGGAAGACTGCAGTGCTCGCACTTGAGTCTAATGTCTTGTTATTATTGCCCTCCACATTCTCCCTTGGCATCAGATGGAGCACTCAGCTGCTAAGTCACCAGCAGCTTAGTGTGGGAAATGAAAGCTTAAAGGGGGCAGGCTGTGATCATTTTTTTAAAAACTGTTTTCCCAGGGCAACAAAAGCTATTTTCCATTTTGTTTGTCAAGATAGTAGAATAGAAAAAAAGACCTTGATTTCTACACACCACAAGTTCTTCACCTGCTAATTCAGTTCTGCCTTGTCCAGAAGGAAGTTATCCAGGCGTGATTATATGTGTCACAGTGTGCTACTTTTCCTAATTGCATCTTAAAGCCTAGTTAGGTGGGTTTGATCTGTAAGATTTATGAAAGCTCAGGATACTCTGTTTCAGATAATTGACAGTTTAAGATGCAACAGAGATTTTTAACACTTGACTGCAAGTCACCAAACAAAGGGTAGTTTGTTTGTTTAAACTTGTGTTTTTAGTTACCTTTTTATTGCTGGGAAGACTCACCATGACTAAGACAACTTATATCAGATATCGTTTAATTTTGGACTCAGGGTTCTAGAGGGTAGTAGAGACCATAACTGTCATGATGGCGAGCATGGCAGTAGGCAGACATGATACTGGAGCAATAGCTGAGAACTTACATGTAAAGACAACAACCAGGATGCGGTAGGGGTGGGGAGGGAGGAGGAAGGGAACACTAACTGGGAGCATCATGGGCCTTTGAAACGTCAAACACCACTCCCAGTGTCACACTTCCTCCAACAAGACCATCCTCCCTTTCCTTCTCAAACAGTTCGCCCTTTCCTTCCCAAAGAGTTCTATCAACTGGAGAACAAGCATTCAAACATGTGAGGTTATGGAGACCATTCTCCTTCAAACCACACATGATAACTTTGTTACAGAAGAATCATTAAAGAAGCTAGTACTAAACCTACTTTTCATTTTGTGACTGTTAAGTGCTTGAGTGACTTAACTTTTTTGCTTGCATAGCTTTACAATTCTTTCCTGGTAAACTTATTTTGTGTGTGTGTGTGTGTGTGTGTGTGTGTGTGTGTGTAGGTGTGTGTTTGTGTCTGTGTTCTTCTACAATATTGAGATTCCAATACATCTCACAGACATCAGGAATAGTAGTCTAGAGATATGTAGCAAAATTGAGAAGATTATTTAAAATGCTGGCATTATGTAACAACACATAAGTCTTTGGGGACTCTGATTTTAAAACAAAACCAAAGCTGCTATTGATAGGCATATAGAATTGAATTACAGGCTTTTTAGTTAGTGTTAACCTTTCTACTAGGAAGTTAGGAACTTCCTGATCTTTAGCAAGCATGTCTTTGTGTTTCATTTCCATCATTGCTGAGGTACGTGGGGCTATAAGGTATTATAGAGCCAAACTTTCATATTTTGTTTCTTGATTGAAAGTTGTATAATGTGTGTATGCAAGAGATATAGATTATGGATAATACTCAGCTGGGTTTGACTTTTCTGAGATAGTGTGAGCGGCTGATTAAAAGGTTTAAATCTCTTAAATGGAGGTCTGTGTCCTGAAGATAGCAGAATGTTGTTAGGAGTCATTTTATTTCTGTTCCTTTGGTAGAACAGCAGTGTTTGTCTTTCCTCTAATTCCATGGCTGATGTAGTCCTGGGTTCTTGCCACCTCAAGCAGTGCCAGGCACAGGTTCATCCCGTGGAGTAGGCCTGAGGAGCCAATCGGATTGTGGTTGGTTCCTCCTACAACCTCTGTGCCACTTTTGCATCAGTGCCTTGTGTGGGCAGGTTACCTTTGTCTTGTCACGGTAGGTTAAATAATTAGGAAACTGAACCAGAGTCTGGTCTATAAGTTATATTCCTCAGGTGTTATGTCACAATGTGAAAAGTTGACTTGTACACATTCAAGAAGGATAATAAAAAGTTCAAGTGTGGGGATTAAAAAAAAGAAAAAAGTCCAAGTGCAAGTTTAAACTCCTTCTGTTAACACTATGTATTAATGTGAATTTTTAAAACATTTATAGAATATATGGTAAAATCTATAGATATAGCTGTCTCAACAGCTAGCCATCTAGCTGTGTCATTTTTAAAACAGAAGTATGTTCTGCTGTCTGCACTGCACTGAAGCATATTTTTTGTATGTGAAACTATGAAATCTTGGGGTAATTCGACCATTCCTGTAAGTGTGTAATTCCCTCTTTTCATAGCTCCATGTGTGTTAGTTACTTTTCAGTTGTGATAGGGCACAATGATCAAGACAACTTACAGAGGCGAGTGTTTAAATGGGCTATGGTTTCAGAGGGTTCCAGCAGACATGGCAGCAGGAACAGCTGAGAGCCCACATCTGGAACCACACATACTAAGCAGAGAGGCTGACTTGAAACCTCAAAAGCCCGCAGCTAGTTACCGACTAACTCCATCAAGATCATAGCTCTTAAACTTACCCAATCATCTCTAACTAACGGGTGACCAAGTAGTCAGACATTTGAGTCTATGGGGCCATTCTCATTCAGATAACTACAACATGCTATCTTACCTTATTTTTATAAAGCACTGACTTTTGTTTTCTGTGGGTTTTGTCTACATGCATCTATGCACTGTGTGTGGGCTTGTGTTCACAGAGGTCAGAGGGATCTGGAGTTAGAGATGTGTGTCTGTCACCTCCTGGCTGCTGCTAACCTAGCAGTCCTTTGCAAGAGCAGCAGGTGTTCTTATCTACATACCATCTCTCAGCCCCACTTAAAAAAACTGTACCATAATTGATTTAGTTACCTTCTTGTTAATAGGTATTCTGTTTTATTCATCTGACTGTGGATTAAGGCATATGTATGCTTAAAATATTGGTATTTATTTTTAAGGATTTTTGGTGGGTGGGGGATGGGTTGTTTTGTTTTAGTGTAGTGATCTCCCTAATTTGCAGGGGATGCATTTTGAACCCTCCAGTGGATGCCTATAATAGTATGGATTTCTGTTATATACTGTCTTTTCCTAGGAAAAGATGTGCTTAATTTACTAACTAATTAATTAATAATTTTTGGGTTTTGTGTGAGACAGGGTTTCTCTGTATAGCCTGGCTGTCCTCAAATTCACTCTGTAATTCAAAAAGATCTGCCTATGTCTACCTCCATAGGATTAAAGGTGTGTGCTACTACTGCCTGGTGAAAAGTTTAATTTAAAAATGAGGTGTAGTAAGAAGATAACAAAATAGTAAAATGTCAACAATAACTGATAATAAAATAGAGTAATTGCAGTGATATATTTAATAAAATTGCTAGTATCTACTTTATGTTTTTTGAGCCATTATTGCATAAAGTAAAGATTATTTAAGTATGAGTCCTGCAGTACCATGGCAATTAATCTGATAATGGGAAGATGACTAAACAGCAAGTGGCTACATACTACATAGTGTGAGTATGGTTCACAATGGATGTTGCGTGTCTAGTAGGGCAGGACAGCATGCTGTGTATCACTCTTGTCAAGACTACACAGAGCTGAGAGCTGGAGCTGCTTATGTGTGTAACTTTCCAGTGACTTTGCACTTTGGAAGGCACGGGTGCCTGAAACTGCAGAAAGCTAAACCACACTCAAGAGCAGGGTGAGTGGGTGTGTTAATCTCTGCCAGTTTGTGATGGGGCCAGTGAGACTGTTCTGCCCAACATCCATGACAGTAGCAGGCATGTTGATCTTTTTGTGTTTTGTATACAGGACTGGTAAACTAAGGTAATTCATTATTGTTTTTCTTTAGCTAATGAATGTCATACCTTGCAGCTTGTCTCTCTCTTTCTATGCACTGTATCTTAGAATACTTTATTTTTTTCTTTTTATTATCATTCTTGTTTTTTTCCCTGTCTTAACTGTGGTCTGGCACAGGACTAGACAAACCAAGAAACTATAGCCTGGAAATAGATACATGTGTATCTATATTTTTATTGTCTAGTAAAGATTAACATTTTTGGATTCATGGGGCAAGATGAATTGATGAGTTCGCCAGTGTTGTGTTGATCCACAGGTCATCCATTTGGAAATTATTAAGCTTGGTTAGTGTCTTCCAAGGCTCTTCTACACTGTGTTCTGTTCCAGCTTAGAGAGGTGGCTGTTTGAGTGACCGAGGACCCGTGGGACTGAAGCTACAATAGAGCCAGCATCTGAAACCAGGCTGTCTGTACGGCACCCCTAAGCCCCTAAGAGCACTCCCTTGCTTCTTTCTTACTTTGTACCTGATAAAATGGTGTGTGTGTGTGTGTGTGTGTGTGTG
>NC_034599.1:27088962-27094329 GCF_900095145.1 Mus pahari
GAGAGAGAGAGAGAGAGAGAGAGAGAGAGAGAGAGAGAGAGAGCGCGCTCCTGTGTTGATTTTTGTCTCTTGTCTGGCATAGTGACCTCAGGTAGATTTCCTAAGTATCCTGGAAGACTTGAGCAACTTGTGAGGCTGTTGTGAACTGTGTGCTGTATGAGCCTTCCTGACCACAGGCCAGGCTGTTACTTAATCTTGGCTTTGCATTCTTTACCTTCACATGGGGATTCCTTGATGCACCCTTGGTACTGGGTAATGGCAAATGTTTCTTTTGCTAAGAAACTGTGAGCTGTGAGATCTGATTTAAAGAGCTGAGATGTGGCAGGATGCAGGGAAAAGGGCCATGACAGCAGAAGGCAGATGGGAAGGCTGTGCCACGCTGAGTTACTTGAGTCTGCGTCCACCCAGTGTGAATAGCCATTTTAAAAAATTAGTAGAAGTGCAGAGTTTCTTCTGTTCTAGAAATAGATTGTTCTGACATCTTTACAGTCCTGCAACATGCTCTGTTATGTTACATGTGTTTTAAAAACAGAGTTCTTTTATCACTCTGCTAATATTTCATTGATTGCCTAAGCTGGTTTTTTTGCTTCTTGTTAGTGAGTATCCTGGAGTAGTCGGCAGTAATTAGAGCTGTGCGTTGTTTGAAGGGTGCTTAAGTTTTTCTGTCGAAACCTTCCCAATAAAGGCTTTAATCTTATAATTATTATTTCAAGTTAATATTTAAGATTGCTCTAATTTGTTTTTGTCTTTTAAATGTTAGCTTTTATGTTTTATATTAAGGAAAGTACCTGTCTTGTCTTTTTAAATTTTTAAAATACTCTTAAAAATTAGGTCTAACCAGAGAGCCAGTTTTTAGTCTTCTTAATTTGTTATTTTTCAAATCATTAGTTTTAAAATATATTACTTATTTATTTTTTGATTGGTAAGTTTATTTTTTATTTTCTGCTTTTTCTGGACAAGAGTTGAGGAAAACATACTAGTACTTATCTAACAAAAACTCTTGGCCATAAACCACTCTTTTCTCTATATTTTCCATTAATATTATGCTGGTAATATCATATATCTTTTCTTGAGAGAAGTATAATTTTATAGGAATTGTTAATGATGCATGTACTTTCATCCAGTCAGTATCTGGGTGTATTGTTGGGTATTTACTCAGAGTATTACTTAACATTAAAGTTGTGTGCCACCCATTGATTTTTAATATGCACATTCAGTTTTTTGTATTTTTTTTTTAATAGTACTTTGATGGCTACAAACTATGATTGTTGCTGAACTAGTGTATTTTGTTTAGGGAAACTAAAATATGAAAACGAAAGATAATTGCTATCTTCTTTAGGCAGTCTGGTAGCCCCTGAATCTTGGGAGGTCACCAAATTAGTGCTGAATTTAGTGCCAACACTGGCTGAGCATTGTATATCACAGCCCAGAACTCTTGGGCAACACAAGTGTGTACTATGCTGCTCCCAGCAACTTCCATTGCATTTTTCCAAATTGTAGTGTCTCATGAACAAAAATAATGATTTATCTAGATGTCAGAAAATAGTTGGTGAGAAGGGAAAAAATCTCCTGCAGTGTTTATAGAAGCAATGGATTATACTTTATCAACCTGAAGCTGGCCTCCCTTCCTCTGTGCTCGATGTCACACCGCCATCTAGTGTCAAGATGGTAAATGGACTCTTGCTGTCTTTTTACCCAAGGTTTGGGTATCTGTTAAGTAACAATGCATGGTACAGGTCAGGTTTAGTCAGAAACATGTGTCCCGAGCTTTCTGGGGAGGAGCCCTCTGCAGGCAACTAAGCAGTTCAGCTGGGACTGTTCTCACTAGAGAGGCATGGATGTGACCTAAGAACACTGAGGACTAGTACACTAGTATACTTTTTTTTTTTTTTTTTTACATCCTGGACTTGTATTTATTTTGAGACAAGATTTTATTCTGGAGCCCAGGTAGGTCTAGAATTTGCAGTGTAGTCTGGGCATTCTCTTTGCTGTAGTGGAGGGAGGGTGTGTGTGTGTGTGTGTGTGCATCTATCTATCTATCTGTCTGTCAACAGAGAGAGCGTGCACGTGCTTGCTTGTTAACTTTAGAATTTGTGTATCTTCTCTGAGGAAAAAGAAACGAAGCGCTCTATTTTCAGACACCCTTCAGGGAGGGGGAGGCAAGACTCTGTCTCAGGACAGTTTCACTACCCAATCTTCCTTTGACCAGGTGCCAGTGCTCTTTGTTCAGAAAGCCCCGAGAATGCAAAGATGTGGAAGTACTTACAAGGCATTGCTTCCTAACACATATGTGCTCTGATGTGAGTCACAGTGGCCTTTGAGTGATTGTTGTTGTCATATGTTTGTTTGTTTTTACATCTGTATACCATGAACATCATACTGATCTGAGTGTGTTTGTAGTGTTTAGACATGCATACATTAGTTGCTTCATCTAGACCTGTCTGAGGAGACAATGATCTGCTGACATTTTCTAGGTAGATGCACTGAAGTGCATGCACATCTCCAGGCTTTCAGTAATAAATTTACTGTGTTACTGATATTTGACCCGTACACAGAATTAGTGCTTATCTGCTTGTTAACAAAATATGATCCCGTAGGTGTTTTGTTTTGTTTTTTAACCAGTGCTCTAAACTAAGTAGTTGAGTTGGGCATTAGGGGATGAAGTATTATGTGGGTGGATCATTTAATAGTGCACATCAGAACTTGTTCTTACATCTCTGTACCTCCTGTGGGCTGCTTCCATGAAAGGAGGCTTGTTTGCAGTCTGAACAACACAGATTCTGCCCCCATTATCCAGCTGTAAGAGATGAGTAGGAGGAGAATCCCGTGTGCTCTGTGCCATCTTGATTAAGCTTTGAGGAATGACTTGTGCTGGGCTGTGGTGCTGAGTTTTCCTTTGGTCTATGCTGTTGCCTTCTACGCTTCCGGTTGAGAAAGGACTTTCTGAACACTTGAGGCTGCTGAATAGAGTTATATTTTTAAAAATTTTCACAATACTAATGATGGTTGGTTTCCATGGTGACAAAAAAGTAAAGCGAACACTGGAAACATCATTCTGAAGATAGATTTGGAATGAATTTAGAAACATGAGCTTTGAAAGTTGTGCTATTTCTAATAAGGACTGATATATTGTAGTTTTTAATTTAAAAGGAGTGAAAATTATTTAAATTACTGAGTTTTGTTAACTTTCTGTGGATAAATTTAATTCATTGTTTCATAGAGTGGTTTAGGTATTTCCAAAACCACATGAATTATTCAGACCTGAGTGTAGGATGTCTTTAAAAGCATAGTTCACTTCCAGATGGCTTTCTTTAATACCTTGTATGGCTACCTTGAGAGTATCTCAGAGAGAGAGAGAGAGAGAGAGAGAGAGAGAGAGAGAGAGAGAGAGAGAGAGAGAGAAACCTTTCCTCTGGGAAGGAAAGCAGTAGGGCAATAAGCATATGAGAAGGAAATGTATAAATGTATACGTATTTAAATGTCTCAGGTGATTTCCTGAAGCACTCAGAGATGTATAGGGTCTATCTTTATTGGAGACTGGAAAGCATGTGGATATTGAAAGATAAAAGTAGATATCACCCAGAGAGGAAGAGGGAAAAGATAAAGTACCTTCTAGGGAAAGTGGAACGTGTGTTTAGAAGACACTTTAACTCCTTACTTGGGCCTACAACGCTGCATGCCTAGAGAGAGATAAGTCATTGTGCTGAAGCTGCCATCACTGTGGGTTCCAGTCACTCATCTCTGGGCATAAGGACAAGTGTTTAGAATGCAGTGAAGAATTGTGCTGGGCTAGTAAAGGGGAGGCTGGAGGTCCTCCGCCAGGACCCGTGACCTCACTAGCACCTGCTAGTTGGCTCCATTTTCCAGTCTGATTTTTCCAGGTCTGATTTCCCTCCTGTTGAGCACATTTTCAATCCAGTTAGAGAAGGTGTTGGGTACTGCCGGGATATGAGTTAGTACTACCACTTTTGGAGTATCTGGCTATCCTGGTCATTTTTGTGGTTCATAGACATCACAGCTTAGTGGGGCTATTGATTCCTTCTTCTGCTTGACAGCTCACACAGCATCTGTTTGCTGGGTTTTGTTTTTACTGTTCAGTCCTACATGCTTGATGTTTTTCATAAATATACTTTCTTTTTACCCCTTTCTCCCTAGTTCTGCTTGGGATGACTGATTCTATTTCTAAGATTTTGTTCCCTACTTTTTTAAACTTTAAAATATTATATCCCTTTTTTTTCTTGTTTGAAAATTACATATTTAAGAATTTAATTTGAGTACCTAATTTAAAGTAAAAAAAAAAAAAAAAAAAAAAAAAGGTACTACTACCCCACCTGCTCCTATCCTGCAGCCCCATGCTTAGGGTTCTTATCCATGATGACTGTACTCTTTGTAGTCCTCCACACTCAGTGCTGTCCAGGGTAACCGTTCATGGCTTTGTCTCCTGAAGGTGGCCATTATTCTTCCTAGACAGTTAAAATTTGCTAACAAATGTAAACTCAGCGACCTAAGGCCGTCCTCAGCATCTCTGGCATACTCCATTCTCCTGGGCTTACTTTTCTTCTCAGATGCATATTATTACAACTCACAAGTAAAGCTTTCTTGGTGGAAGTTTCGTTTTTGTTCATCAGAAAATGCTTCATTTTAACCCAAGATTTTGTATGGTAGTTTAGGTATGAATAAAATCTCTGTAAATTAGTTTTAGAGCTTGAAGATATTCTTAATCTGCTCCTTCTGTTCCTGTGAAAGAGTTGGTGTTCTGTATTTTCTTATATGTTTGCTGTTTCTAGTATTCTTACCTCCCTCCCGCAGTTAGATTTTTTTCACAGCAAGGTTTCACTTTAGAATGAAGATTCATTTTAGCTTTTCTTGTTGAACTATTCTATTCAAAACATATCCTCCAAGGTTTTGTAATTTGTGAGTGTATTTATATTGTTTAGACTTCTGAAGGTTACCTTCATGAACTATATTAACAATTCCCATTCATCACTTTTTAAAATACATCTTTTTAACTTTTTGACCCCCGTTGTAGCTATAAGTCAGAGGTAATATTCTGGATGAGGCTGGAAAATATTCTGTTGTATCTGTTCTACTTATCCATTTACCTACTGACTTATGCTTGCATAGCTTCTGTTATTTTTTTTTTAAATAGCTGTTCCTGAGAGTTTTCTGTCATTGGGGTATTATATATACATGGAGTTTCTGAGTCATGTACTAATCATGTTTTCATTAAATGTGAAATGGCATCTCATTTGTAGTTTCTTCTTCTAATTATTTCTTCTTCTTCTTCTTCTTCTTCTTCTTCTTCTTCTTCTTCTTCTTCTTCTTCTTCTTCTTCTTCTTCTAATTCTTCTTCTTCTTCTTCTTCTT
>NC_034599.1:27094647-27144766 GCF_900095145.1 Mus pahari
TGTCCTGGAACTCACTCTGTAGACCAAGCTGGCCTCGAACTCAGAAATTCGCCTGCCTCTGCCTCCCAAGTGCTGGGATTAAAAGTGTGTGCCACCACGCCTGACTATTCATTTGTAATTTCAATTTGCAAGTCTTACCATTGTAGTTCAGATTTCTCTAGTAGTTAGTGGTGTCAAATATCATTTTATATGCTTATTGGCCATTTATGTATTTTATTTAGGGAACTGTCTCTTTAAATTCTCTTGTTCATTGAGAATTGTTTGATTTTTGTCATTACCAATGATGAATTATAGAACTTATTGGCATATCATTGATATTGATAGATATTATGGAGTATATATACTTTTCTCATAATATTGATTGCCCTTTTTTCCTCCTTGGTTTGTTTTATTTTGATCCAATTAAAAAAAATTAAATGCGTGTGTGTGTGTGTGTGTGTTTGTGTGTCCACATCTGTCTGTCTGTCTGTCTGTTTGTCTGTCTGTCTGTCTGCCTGCCTGCCTACCTGCCTCTGAGTATGTGCAGATGAATGTGAGTACCTGCAGAAGCCGGAGGCATTGGATCCTCTGGAATGAGAGCCACAGGAGGTGGTGAGCTGCCTGACCTGGGTGCTGGGAACTGAACTGAGGGCCTCTGGAAGAGCACCAAGTGTTCTTAACCACTGAGCCATCTTTCTAGTCACAAAACATGCAGTAGGAAAAGGAAGAGACAGCTAATATTTTGTTTTGTTTCAAGGTAAGTTCTCATCATGTATCCATAGTTCAGTGGTTCTCAACCTGTATGTCATGACCCCTTTGCTTGCCTGGAGTGGCCTAAGACCATTTGAAAATTCAGATACTATATTACAATTGTAGCAAAATTACTGTTAGGAAGTTATGAAGTAGCGACAAAAATAAATTTGTGGTTGGAGGTCACTACATCACAAGGGTCTCAGCATTAGGAAGTTTAAGACCCACTGTCCTGGTTGTTTGGTACTTTGTATGTAGACCACTCTGGCCTCAAACTCAGAGTTCTGGGATTAAAGACAATACCATGCATGCTTAGCTTGATACAAAATTTTAATAATTTTTGTGACATAAAATTCATATATTTCATATTTGTTCCTTATGTCACAGTGGATCATTCCTAGGAAATGATCCCTAAATCTAATTGTGTGAAACCTTTTTGCTTTATTCTTCTAAAATTTTTATGCTTTTTAGGTCCTATTTTACCTTTTTGATCCATCTTGAGCTAACCTTTTGTAATAGTAGTTAGGTAATGACCTGCCCTCGTTCCTTTGCATGTGGATCTATGGTTTCCCCAGCACTGTTTGTTGAGAATGCTTTCCTTTCTCCTTTGGACGATCTTGGCGCCCTTGTCAAAATCATTTAACCATGCACATGAGGGGTTGTTTCTGGGCTCGTTGTTCCAGGTCGTTGTTCTATAATGCCTGCCTCTACACCAGTAACACAACTGCTTTCATTATTATAGATTTCTAGTAAGTTTTGAACTCATGAATGATGAGTTGCTCTGATTTTCTTCTTTTAAATATTGATTTGACCAAACACTGTCATTGGGGATTGACAGAGATTGTGTTGACTCTGTATATCGTTTTGGGGGCAGCAATGAGATCTTTACAATATTAAATTGTCTAATATATAAACATAAAATGCTTTTCCACTTATATCTTTCTTGTTTCCTTAGTGTTTTTTTTTTTCTTCAGTTTCAGATCAGTAGTGTAGAAAACTGTTCCTATAACATCTCCTTTTTTACTTTGATGTCAGAAAATTGAAACAGGGTGGGAAGAATCACATGAAATAAAATGTAAAAAGATGACATGTTGGATCAGCTTCTTCCTGGCCTTTCAGTACTGGAGCCAATTATATGCATGCATGGATAAAGAGTCAGTTGTATCATTTCTGTCAGTGTGTGCTGTATCTGACTACTGGAACCATCCTCAGAGTGGTCATTTGAACATAATGACCTCTGGCATTTAGAGGTTCTGATGAGGAGTAGTAGACAGTTATTTCAGGATTTCTTGTTTGTGTGGGTCTTTCTGATACATTTAAGATGGTTTGTCCTATGGAAGTTGGACTCTCATATGTCTCCTATGGGTCTCTTTAAGTTCATATTGTTGAGGTTCATGTCCATCTTGGTATTCACATCATTCATTAAATCTGGGAAGTTTTTGATTACTGTGTCCTGTAATTCCGTTGCCTTCTTTTCTCTTCCTTTTTGGGAATCCCATCCACACGCATGTGTGCATTTGATAGTGTCCTGCTATCCACCTGCATCTGGTACTTTTGCTCAGTACCTTACCTTGGTTCTTTCCTATCCCTCTGACTTGGTCATTTACATTGTTTTATCTTCCAGTTTATTGGCTCTTTTCTGCCTGCTCTGATCTGCCTTTGGCTCTTTTGAATAAATTTTCCATTTTAGTTGTATTTTCTTAGCAATTTGATTTTTACTTCATTTAAGTTTAAAACATTTCCTTATTAATGTTTTATTTCATTTATAGAGTGTTTTCTTGGCTTTCTTTTCATCTTGCTCTAATTTTCTTAGTATCATTAGTGTGGTTATCTGTCTGGCATATCTGCCATGAGGCCTTTTTCAAGGACAATTTTTGCTGATAACTTGCTTCCTTTGCTTCTTTCTTGTTTTTTATATAGTAGAATGTTCTCAAAAGGAACAGAACTGATAGAAAGAATACACATATCAAAGGCATTTACCGGCTTGGTTTATAGGGATGTGGTCTGGATGATGGAGTAGTGGTTGTCTCTTACTGGAAAGGCTAAGAACTTGGTAGTTGCTTGTCCTGTGAGTGAGCGTGGATGCCTCTGCTATCTCATCTGGTGCTAAAGGCCTGGAGGATTCTGGAGAGTTGCTGGTCTTCAATCTGCATTGGAATTGGAATTCCAAAGAAGTTGGTTCTGTTATTGGAGAAGGAATGTGATAGCATTAGGGTAGAAGAACTTGTCAGCAAGAGCCGGGGCAAGCAGACAAAAAGCCAAGTTCCTTTTCTCCCATCCTTCTATCTGGGCTGACACCAGAAGCTGCAGCTCACATTTAGCTTTCCTGCTTCAGATAATTCGTTAAGAAAATTACTCACAGGGCGACCAGAAGTTTGCCTTTCAGTTGATTCCAAATGCAGCTAAGTTGACAGCCAAAGTTAGCCACCACAGAGAGACCTCGCTCATTAGCTCCTTTAGATAGTTCGAGGCTACAGTCTGTACTACAGATTACTTTCAAGGCAGCCGGAAGGGTGGTGAGGTGCTGTCTCTGTTCTTTATTGCCAAGCCACGGTCCTTTGTGTGTGTGTTTGCTCTCCCTGTCTGCTTTCTCGGCTCTCTTTGCTCCTTCCCCTTGCTGCCAGTGTCTGCCTGTGGCTTGTAGCTCAGTAAGCTCCTTCCATTTCAACTTTCCCAAGCCCTGGGACTAGCTGCATCATACTCTGGAACTGAAGACTGTTTTCATTAGCTGCTTTCGGCTTTTCAGGGTCATTGCAGTCTTGGCTGTTGAGTGTCTTGATTGCCTCAGAGGGATGTTTCTTAGCCCTTCTTGTCTTTTCAACACTATGCTCCTTCTTGGAGATCCTTCTTGGAGAGGCTCCCTACTCTGCATAGGCCACTCCCCATTCTCCTCTTTTCCTAAGTCTTTTTTTTTTTTTTTTAAAGATTTATTTATTTATTATATGTAAGTACATTGTAGCTGTCTTCAGACAGTCCATAAGAGGGCATCAGATCTCATTACGGATGGTTGTGAGCCACCATGTGGTTGCTGGGATTTGAACTCAGGACCTTCAGAAGAGCAGTCGGTGCTCTTACCCACTGAGCCATCTCACCAGCCCTTTTCCTAAGTCTTTAATGTATTGATTCCATACCCTTGATTCACTTGTGGGAAGGAGATGACAGTTGGACATGAGTCAGTCCTGCTGCTGTGCTTTGCAATTACAGTTTGTTCCTCTGGTGGCAGTCGCCCAGGATTTGGCTGACTTCTTGTCCTGTCTGAGGAAGAGTCTTGATTCTCTGGCCCTCTGCCAGGCTCCAGGCCCATGTTTGTCTCCTGTCTTAAAGTCTTGTCTCCTTCAGAAGTAACTTAGGCTTCTTTTCATTCTTATCTTTAACTTTGGAAAACTCCAGCTGTACCATGAAACTGGTTACTCATTGTTACCTGGTTGAACATGGTACTTTTGTAATATCTGAAGATTTTTAATAAGTAACTTCCTGTGACGCTCACTGTTCACATAGAGAATGCATCTTCTTCAGCAGAGTGCTTCTTTCAGCATTGACTGCAATGACACATGGCATTTGTGAAGGACTTCTTGAATGCCATGTGACTTGAGAATAGGTATTATGCCCTTTCCCTTCCCTCTTTCCAGATGAGACACTAAATAAGTAAAGTATTATTACATGTCACTTACTGTTACTTTTGAACACAAGGTCGAACTTTGAGGAATAGATGCTGTAATTTCATTTCCAAATTGGAGTCAGGTGTACCACGTGAATTCATGAAACAAATAGAGTATAGGAAAAATAACCAAGCTTGCAGCATGATGGATGATGATTTGTAGCCTGGGTGCTGGCATAAGATAATGAGTAATCAAATCTGTAGCAAACTCTTTTGGCGCTCTACCTCATGTAGTGACAATTCGTTCTTAGCTGCTGCCCTGTGGGCCCAGTATTGCCAATTTTCTGTGTTCTTCAGTAGAAGCCATACATCTGTATTTTTCACATGAAACCTTACAGTCTCTGCATGCTGTCTGCTTATTCAAATAAAAATAAAATAAATGCTAAGTCTGAAATTAACCATGGATATAGGCTCAACCTGCTTTCCCCACAGTAGTCTGAGCTATTTTTAAACTCTGTATGCAGCTTAGTGCTTTTGTGCATAATAAAGGGAATGATGACCTGATTATGTAACAGTATCTTACTTATGTTTTTATACAGTTGTGCCAGTTAGAAAACAGGCACAAAGCGAATTCATGAAAAAAAAATTTTTTTCTTAAATTCTGAATTCTTCATTTGCCTGCTTTAAGCTATAAACTTATAAGGCACATTAACGTGATGTCAAGGTTCAAGTGTTACTGTATGCTTAGTTTATTCTCATTCTCGAATCATGACTTTCTTGTCCCTTTCTTCTGTGACACAGCTTTCACTATCAGAAGAACAGAATGAAGTAATGAAAAATGGCTGTGAATCTAAAGAGCTGGTCTACCTCGTGCAGATTGCCTGTCAGGTAATTGTGAGGGTGCATCCTCTACATCAAGGTCATTATCTAGAGTGACTATTAAATTGCTTACTATAATATATTTCTCACAGTGCTTAATTAAAGGCTTGTAATTGACAGTAAGATGCTTCTATTGACATGTAATTAGACTATGAATAACCATTACAACAAAATAAATCGGTATCTTTTAAACAAGTAATTGTGCCATTGTGCAGTGAGTACACTATTGAGATTAGAGTTTGTGTATCTTCTTGGTGGTATGTAGACGTTCCTGAGGCTTTGGAGTACTGAGTTACAGTGACAGTGTTAACATGGTGCTTCTTAGCCTTTCATAGGATGCCATCTCAGGTCAGTAATTCCTCCATCTAGCAGACACTGAGCATGTCTCACATGGCCTGCTCTGCACTCAGGGAGCCTTGCCTGTTAGTGAGCTGGCTATTGGAAAGCAAATGTTTACAGGGAGACTTTATTTTGTACACAGTTTTTAGTTTTGGGGAGAAAATAAGATATAGGATATCTATATATTTTTTAAAAACAGAATAATCATGTTTTGATTATATAACAGTATCTTACATACTGTAAATCTCCTTATGAAAAAGCAGGTCAAGGTAAATAGCATCACACGGACGGTCAGGAAACTGCAGGTTGTCAAACCATGCATACATCTTGTTGCACAGCCTTCCTAACGCTATGACCCTATAACACAGTTCCTGTGTTGTTGTGATCCCCAACCATAAAATTATTTCATTGTTTCTTCGTAACTGTAATTCTGCTACCATTGTGGGTCGTGACATAAATATTTGATATATAGGATACCTGATGTTCATGAAGTTAAAAGTTAGTAAGCCTGGAAAACTCTGTTGCTCATATTGTATGAGGAATATGTATATTCTTAATTTTGGTTTTAGACAAGAAATTTTAAAATTAAGTACTTTTAGTTTTAGGCATTAATGTTGATTAGGGAATAGAATTCAGCTTATATATAATTAAGATGTGTTCTGTTGCATGTCACCACAGTTTCCGGGAGGAACAGTGAAGTTGTAAGTTCTGTGTAACATTTTATAACATGCTTTTGTTTGGAGAGGTATGTTTTTATTTCAGTGTTTTGATAACAGATAAGACATGAGCATTTGCATTTGATGTTTTTTCTCTTTCAAGGTATAGAAGCAAAAACCACTTAGTGATACATAAACTAAAGGGTTTGGAACCTCCATCTCCTATATTCCCTTGAGTAGATAGATGATAGAGTTATAGCCTGTGCATCCAAGATGACCTTTGCCCCAGACCTCTTCATGACTGTATACTTTTAAAACTTATTAAGCACGTGTGCATGTGTACACATGCAGGCACACATGCATGCATGCACAGGAGCACACATGAATGTACCCATGTTTAATCTTGGTGATTTTTAGAGCCAAAACCAGGACGTTACATTTATTTTTTGGTCATAAGGCAGCATGCAAATGACTAGCATCAGGTGATTGATGGAGCTTGGTGAGAGTGAAGGAAATAAAAAACAAAATCAGAAAAGTCTCATATAGGGCTTTGCCGATTTGAAATTTGGTCAATTAAGAGAAATGGTAAACTGATT
This sequence comes from Mus pahari, assembly GCF_900095145.1. Lineage (NCBI taxonomy): Eukaryota > Metazoa > Chordata > Mammalia > Rodentia > Muridae > Mus > Mus pahari. The sequence continues at coordinate 27,101,445 of NC_034599.1, forward strand.
TTTATATGCAAATATTAAATATTTTTCTAATAAACTAATGCTACTAAAAATGAATAGAAGTCTCATGTTCTTTTTCCACAAAACATGGTTGGTATGTCTGGAATGAAGTTTTCCTCTGCAGCCTAACACATTTTAGCATCTCTTCTTATCATTAGCCACACTTTAAATGCATAATTGTAATGTGATTGTGCGTCTGTGTATTATTGACCTAGATGTTAGATAGTTTCGTTGTTGTAAATATCCTTCCAAACTGCTTAAAACCTTTTGCATCAGTTGTTAATAGTGTTTACTACACCGCAGTCATAGTTTGCTACTTGATAATGATGACATTCATATCTTGTTTGACTTACTGTGTGCAATTACTGAAGCCTTCCCATGGCTCACTTAGTAGTCCTCCAAAATGTGCCAGCCATAAGCTAAATTAGATGAGAATTTTAAAAAATAATAATTGAAAGCCTCACAAAGAAGGGAGCTGAGATTCACAGTAGTAAAGCGGTTGTCCTGAGCTCTCCTACCACAGTGGAAAAAAAATCAAAGAGGTACCAAGATTTGAACCAAGGTTTGGTATGGTTGATTGGTGTGCTTTGGCAACTTCTCTATCATTTTTTTGTTGTGATTTGTACTGTAAACATATCCTAAATGTTAATATATTTCAGAAATTCATGTAAATGACTGGCAGTCTAGTTTCTTGGCATGGCATTAGAGGGCAAATGTTATATGCCAACCCCCCTGTCCCGCCCCGCCCCGCCCCGCCCCCAAGAATAAAACATTTTATACTGCAGGAAAACTTCTTAAGCAGAAAAGTAATCAACTCAGAATAGCTCTAGGAAACCCCTGAAACTGAGCAGATTCACTAGGCCTCTTCCCCTCAGGGTAAACAGAGTCCCTCTCAGATGACGCAGAACAAAGCTGGGGATGGGGGTGGGGGTAGAGAGGAACAAAAACTTTTCAAAAGAACAAAGGCAAGACTCTAAGACCAGAGTAGCTGCGTGAGAGTGTTTATACCTGGACAGAACTCTCCAGCCTGTTGAGCTATCTGTAGACTATGCAGTGTGCTCCAGGGTCCCAGCTTTGAGAGCTATCACCGGTGCTGGGGTGGGCCTTGGTAATGCAACTGGTTTTGAGTCATTGCTGCTCCTGTGAGTAACTCATTGGTTCACCAAGCTGGAGTTTGGTCTGTTGAGGAATCTCTGTCTGGAGTGAGTAGATATGGATGTGTTGTGACTCCCTAGGAAAAGTTTTGTCACAACCATCTATTTTCTCCACCCCTTTCATCTTCATGCACACGGACACACGTTAACATCTAGAGTCCTCAAGGGAGATGTCTAGCCCAGACTATCTGGGTGCAGGTTAGGGGTAGATAGAGTATAGCTTTCATGATACAAAAATATTAGCAGATGGTTCATTATGTACCCAAAGCAAGTACAACAGAAACAGATACCAGTCAAACAGATCTCCTTTAGCTGGTAAGGTGAATGTCTGCTGAGTGTTAACCATAAGAAAAGTATTCCAGAGGCTCTGAAGCCTAGGTCATTGACCTCTGAGTCCTCACTGCCTCTTATTAACATCATCTAAAGTTCTCTTAACTAATATGTGCCTGAGATCTTCCCTCTCCTATCTCTTCATTCTTTCCATGTCTTTTGTGAACAAACCCATCAGCCACCTTGGAAGAAGAAACACTGTCCTCTTTGTGTCTGTGTGTATTGCTGTGGACGGGCATCTTCTGAAAATTATGACCCTTTTTTTTTTGTCTGTTTCTTGGATTTCTTAAGAAAACCCCCAAATTTAACTTATTGTAAAGTTTGTAAAAATGAATAATAACCTTGGAAAATATTTAGGGAAAATACAAAGAAAACTGTACTATGTTGAAAGTTGAATAACTTTTACAATGTCAAAATTCAGTAAACAAGGACATCAATTCTAGATAGTTCCTCTACATGAAATGAAGCATTTGAAGTATAATATCAGTGTTGTTTTAGTGTCAAAAGTTTTTGTTTTCTTATTATTACATTCTTTAGCAAGTCAGTATCAGTTTTAAAGTGACAAATTTAAACATACTTATTCTAACATATCCTCATGGAAATCCTGTTTTTGTCTTTTCTAAAGTATAGTTTCCTTGGTTGAATGGTAATTGTATTTAATAAAATATGTAATACTTTATTCTTCTATTGCCTTAGAGTAGATGATACTAACAATTCTATTTATTTGTTTATCATCTATCTCTACTTTCGTGGTTTATAAATTATCTCATGTATTGCATCTGGACTACAGTTTCCTCCCTCCACCCCCAATCTCTTTCCCCCAACCTCCTTTTTCTCCCATATCTACCCCAAATCTCTATACAGAAAAGAGCAGGCCTCCCAGCGCCATCAACCAAGCAATGCGTAACAGCCTACAATAAGACCAGGCACAAACCATCACATCAAAGGTGGATGAGGCAACTCAGTAGGAGAAAAGGGTCCTTCAAGTAGGCAGTAGAATCAGGGTCAGTCCCATCTCCCTTCTGTTAGGATTCCCACAAGTACACCAGGCTACTCAGACTTAATAAAATATCCAGAGGCCCTCAGTCAGACCCATGCAGGCTCCCTGGTCTCTGTAAATCCCCATGAATCCTGGCCACTTGATTCTGTGGGCCCTGTTTTCATGGTGTCCATGAACCTTATGTTCCTCTGGTCTTTCCTTCTCCCACAGGATTTCCTAAGCTCTGCCTACCGTTTGGTTAGGGGACTCTGCATCTGCTCCATGAAGTCATTCTACTCTCTTTGATGAAGATGGATAATCTTTGATATGTTCTTGAATTCAGTTTGCAAGTGTTTTATTGAGTATTTTTGTATCAATGTTAATGAAGGAAATCGGTCTGTGATTTTTTTAAAATTTTTTTTTATTTTTATTTTTTTTTACTTTGTTGAATCTTTGTGTGGTTTGGGTATCTGGATGACTGTGGCCTCATAAGATGAATTTTGCAGTGTTCTTTCTGTTTCTATTTTGTGGAATAATTTGAGCAGTATTATTAGTATTAGGACTTCTTTGAAAGTCTAGTAGAATTCTGCACTAAACCATCTGGCCATTTTAGTTTTTAGTTATTTTGGTTAGCAGCCTTTAAAAAAATGTTAGCATTTAATTAATCCCCACTGGGTGACTTCAAGCCACCAGGACATAGGCACCCTTGATCTTCTCTTCTGCTCTTCTGCTGAAGGATTTGGCCCTCACGATGACAGGTTGCTTAGGGAGCTTTTCCTTTCCCATAACTTTGTAGTAGCAGATGGCACAACATCAATGATGGTAGCAGCTCCAGGCTTGGCTTTTGCTGCATTGACCCGCCTCTGCTCTCTGACCAACATCTACAATGTATCCAGATGCTTCCCTATGCAGCTCAGGCTATGGCTCACATGACCCTGGGGTTTCCAGGTCTTCCTCAGTCTGGATGGCATGGCAACAGTAGAAGGGAAAGATCTGGTTAGAAGGTCCTAATGACTGTTTCTATTTTCTGTGTGTGTGTGTGTGTGTGTGTGTGTGTGTGTGTGTGTGTGTGTGTGTGTATGTATGATATGTCTGTTTAAATTGTTTTTCTGATCTTGACTTAACTTCAGTAAGTGCTATCTGTTGAGAATCTTGTCCATTTCTTCTAGGTCTTCTAATTTTATGGAATACAGGTTTTTGAAGTATGAACTAATGATTCTTTGGATTTCCTTGATGTACCCATTTCTTTTTGTTAATTTGGATATTCTTTCTCTGACTTTCTGTTAGTTTGGATAAGGGTTTGTCAATTTTGTTGATTTTTCTCAAAGAAACAAATTTTTGTTTTATTGATATTTTGTATTGATCTCTGTATTTCTATTTTATTGATTTCAGTCCTGAGTTTGATTATTGCCTGCTGTCTACTCCTCTTGGGTGTGTTTGCTTCTTTTTGTTGTAGAGGTTTCAGGCGTACTGTTAAATTGTTAGTCAGAGCTCTCTCCAGCTTCTTACTGAAGGTGCCTAGTGCTATCAACTTTCCTTAGCACTGCTTTCACTGTGTCCCATAAGATGGATGTGTTTTACATTCACTTTCATTGAATCCGAGAAAGTCTTTAATTTCTTTCTGTCTTTCTGCTTTGACCCTGCAGTAGTTCAGTAGGGAGTTGTTCAGTTTCCATGAGTCTGTAGGCTTTCTGTTGTTTCTCTTGTGGCTATCCAGCTTTAATCCATGTGCTCTGATAGGATATAGGAGCTTATTTCAACTTTTTGGTACATGTTAAGACTTGCTTTTTTGATCAAGTATGTGGTCAGGTTTTGAGAATGTTTTGTGAGATGCTTATTTCTGTGTATGCATGTGTGTTGACATGAATTTATATGCATAACATACCCACAGGTGCACACAGAGGCCAGAAGGTATGGGGTTTCCTGAAAGTGGAGTTATAAGCAGTTTACACCTGCCATGTGGGTGCTGGGAATCAAATTCCAGTCATGGGGAGGAGCAGTAAGCACTCTGAACTGCTGAGCCAGCTTTCCATCCCCAGGCATTAATAAGCCTTATTAAAAGATTCTTGGGGGCTGGAGAGCTGGCTCAGCGGTTAAGAGCACTGATTGCTCTTCCAGAGGTCCTGAGTTCAATTCCCAGCAACCTCATGGTGGCTCACAACCATCTGTAATTGGATCCAATGCCCTCTTCTGGTGTGTCTGAGAACAGCAACAGTGTACTCATATAAATAAAATAAATAAATCTTTAAAAAAATTTTTAAAAAGGGCATTTAATGCTTAAAAAGATACTAACTATATTTTCACTGAAACCAAAATTCATTTGGATTTATTATTTTATCTTTTCTGAAGATTAAATAAAAGTATTACAGTAATCTCAGGGTTCCTTAATGTCATAGTCACGGAGCAGACAGCTGGTTACAAGGGAATACCTCCCTGTCTCAAAATATCTCCTGTACTCTGTTCCCATGCTTGGCATTCCAACACAGACATGCGTTAACTATCTCCACTCAGCTCAGTCCATTTGGCAAACACTGTCACTACCACAGTGGATTGAGCATTAACATTTGGAGAGCACCTGTGTGTGAGCCTTCGCGTGGGCCGATTGCCATCCCTGCAGTTGAGACGTTGTACAGCTTCTGTGACATGGAGATGTTCTTATTCCATTGCGTAGATGAGTAAACTATTGCCCCAGGCGTTAAGGAATTGAGGCAGGGTCTCTATTGAGGCTAGATGGTCCAGCCTGATTCAGATTGTGTTTCTTTCTTTTTATGAAATTTTATAATTCATAGCAACTGTCATTTTTCTTACTAACTTTCCTGTAATAAAAGAATCCCAGAAAACCTGGGCAATGCGTGTTCTCAGAAAGGATACCAGATAGTTCCCTTTTTTCTCAGGAAAAATTCTTGTCTAGAATTACTGATTTCTGGCATCACTGAATGGTAGTAATTATTTGTTGGTGATAATTAAGATAAGAAGTTAGTAGCAAATTAAAATTGTTAGTGTAATGAAGAATTTTGCTTTGATTTCGTATTGTTCCTTTACAATATTATTAAACTAAAGTATTCCAATTATTATCTTATTTATATTTCTCAGAAATAGGAAGATTACAGATGTACAAAATAAAGCCTTAAAGTTCTTGTTTTATGTCTGTTCAACATACAAGGTCTTTAATTTAGAAATTTTGTCCAGTAAATTAGAACATATTTAGGTGATTTTCAAATTATGTTACATATAGCTCTGATTTCAGAACTAAAAGACTGTGCAGGAAAGCTGTCTTTTGTTTGCACAGGGATATTTTTTAAAAGGCATTCAAAAGAAGTCGACAGTCTTGCAGTTAAGAGCTGTTGAATCTATGGTAACATATCATTGTCACCTAAAGCCCATAGTCTACAGAGGACTTTACTCTTTGGGCACTCTGTAGCATGGGCTTGGATGAAAATTTAACTATACATATCCATCATTGTAGTATTATAAAAATAATACTGATACTGCCCTAAAATTCATGTGCTCATTTGTACCTTTCTCTCAGAAAACCTTCACAACCACTGACAGTTCTCATTGTCTTTATAGCAGTATCATCTCTAGAATGTCATGGTTGGATCTTCCTCACATGTCCCCATTTGCTAATAAACCTTTAACACATCTCTGTGTCCAAGGAGATATATATCTGTATATTTGACATATTAATAATTCACATTGCTTCTGGAAATGCAGATGTAAGCATTGCAGTAACTAGGCCTGCTGGCATCTGATGGAGGCGGTTCTCACACACAACATGAGTTAGTATTTACATTTATGCTATGATTTGGTGCTGGAGGGACTTCAGTGGTTAACAGCATGGGCTGCATTTCAGAGGACCCGAGTTCAATTCAGTTCCCGGTACTCAGTACCCAGTGGCTCCTCTGTAACTTTAGTTCCAAGGAATCTGAGGCTTTCTTCTTATTTCCATAGTACCAGACATGCATGTGGCACATTGGCATAGATGCAGACAGAACACCTGCACACGTAAAACAAATGTTTTTAAATGTAAAGAAGTTATGATTCATTGAGTCTCATAAAGGTAATTGGAAGGACTTTGCCTATATTGATTAAATATTGTCACTACTTGTGTGTGGGAGCTCCTTCCTTATCTTCTGTGGCTTGAGAACTCCTTTCTGTTCAGCCCTGAACATGGTTCCTTTGCATACCTGCGCTGACTGCATTCTGTCCTCTCACCGTTGGAGGGCATCGCAGATGCTTGCATGTTTGGAAGATTAAAGTTGCAGTGAAGATCCCTTGAAAGAATTTTTATGGACACAAGTTTTCAGTTCACATGTGTAAACTCACAAGGAATGAGGCTGGTTTGCATGATAATAGTATGTTTAGCTTTAAGAGAAAAATGTCAGTTTTTTTCCCAGATTGACTGTACTATTTTGTATCCCCCCACCCCCAGCAGTGGATGAGACTCCCTGCTGCTCCATGCCTTGGCTGTGCTGGATATTGCTAGGGCTTTGGATCTGGGCCATCCCAATAAAGACCTTGTTTGATTGTTCAGTTCTGTAATGATGTAGGATGCTAAGCAGTTCTCACGTACTTTTTATTATCTGTCTCTTTTTGGTGAGGTATCTGTTAAGTCTTTTTCCTGCTGTTTAAATTAGGCTGTTCTTTTTCTGTTGTAGGAATTCCCTGTATGTCCTGGATAACAAGCTTTTGTCTGCTTTTGCAAGGAAGCCAGTGGCCTTGCAGGATGAGTTAGGCATGGTCCTCTCTCTTTTTGGTTTCTGGATCAGATTCTAGATACATTGGTTGCATAATTTCTTCTTTAGGTATTTGGTAAAACTTATTGAATTTATTAGTGCTTGATGATGTTTTTGAAACCTATTAATTATTGATTCAGCAGCTTAAATATCTATACACCTACTCAAATTGTGTATTTCTTTGTGTGTGAGTCTGACAGAGTTCCAGTTGTTCCTATTTTCCTTTTGTTGTCTGTCATCTCTAGTGATGTGTCCCTAACTTATTTCTTTTATCAGTAGTTTGTTTCCTTTTGCCACCTCTCCATTTCAGTTAAAATGACTAGAATCTCATCAGTCTTATTGATGTTTTTCAAAGGATTGGCTTTGTTTTCCTAATTTCTGGGTTTCAGTTATAGTCATGTGTTCACAATGGCCAAGAACAAACATTATATGGTCCCTATCTTTGTAAACCTAGTATAGTGTGCTTAATGGTCCGAGAGCAAATGTGAGTTCACCATCCTCTTAAACTGCATATAGTGTGTTTTATACCCCAGAATGTGCATTAAGTGTTTGGTGAGTCTGAGAAGCACATATAGTCTGCCTGTAAGTAGTCTGTGTGACCATTTACATGCCGGTGACTGCATCAGCTACTTGCTAGATTTGTCCACTGGGGATACACGTACTGTGAAGTCTCCAACCACAACAGTAGACTGATAGATTTTCACCTTGCATTTTTCCTTTTAATTTTATTTATATTGTGTATGTTTTACCTGTGCACACATACGTAAGACAACATTTGCGGCTTTGGAACTAGAGAAACAGACAGTTGTGAGCTGTCGTGAGGATTCTGGGAATTGAATCCAGGCCCTCTGGAAGAGCAGCCAGTTCTTTCAACTGCTGAGCCATCTTCCCAACCCCTCCCCAGCATTTCTATCAGTTAAAACAAAGTGTGTGTGTGTGTGTGTGTGTGTGTGTGTGTGTGTGTGTGTGTGTGTAGGTATAAGGAAGTGTACAGTGCTCATTACACATTCCATTATATATCTCACACAGTGGAATAGTATTCAAGCTTAAAAGTATCAAGGTCATTTTTGTAGGGATTTTTACATTCATGGGTGCTTGGTAATACTACACCAGAATGAACTTAAATTGGCCGAGCAACTACAAAGCCCAAAGTGTGTTTTAAAGTTCTTTGTAAAGATATAGTTTAGATATCTGCATAGGAAAAACATTGCAAAGCTACCAGATTAACCATATTTTCATAATTCCATTCTTAGTCTATGGTTTTCACCTTTAGTACTTACTATGTGTTCCTCCTGTCTAACTACAACTCTTCCCTCTTTCTCAGTACTTCCTGATTTCTTTCCGTCCATCCAGCTTCTGCCTCTGATAACTGCCATTCAGCTGTCAGTAGCTTCTGGGTATAAATGCCTATTCTTTGAAGGTTGAATACTAGTCCGTTGTGTGTGTGTGTATGAGATAATGGGATGTGTAATGGTACATAGCCACACATGGACATTCAGGTTACTTTCTTACGTTGGTCTTTAAATGGGAATATAGGCATTTCTTTGACATATTGATATCAGTTATTTAAGATATATACCCTGTATTGGGGTTGCTGGATCATGTGATAATTTTTTTTAAGTTGAGGAACTTCCATACTATTTTTCATAGTAACGGGACTAATTTATATTCCTACCAATAGCATGCGGAGATTTCCTTCCCTCCTGTCTTCTGCAGCATTTTTCACCTTTAGCCTGCTTAGTATGATAAGTATCTAACTTAAGTGGGGTGATGCCTCTTTGTGGATTTAATTTGCATTTCACTCACAACCGATAATGCTGATAAATCTTTCATGTTCCTGTTGGTTCTTTTGAACCAACTACTTTTGAAAATTGTTTATTTAGGGCTGCTGACCATTTTAAACCAGATTATTATTACACTGCAATTAAGTTCAGTTCTTTGTCTCTTCTGAATTTAATGCCTCATCAGCAATGTAGTGTAGTAGTTTTTATTTTGAGTTTATTCTCTAGTCTTAGTCATAGAAGGGGTTGCTGATAATGTAGCAGGATTTCTAGTCCACGAAACTGGAGCCCTAAGGCTTTCCTTATCAGGAAGCAGTTTATTTTGCCAGTTGGCTTTGAGCACATTGTTATCTAAGAATATAAGAGCCCTGGATGTTGAAGACTTTTCCTTTTGAAATTTTCAACATAATGACTACATACATTATGATTAGATGCTCCAAACTACTAGGTATTAATGAAAACTGCTAGGCTGGGGTGAGAAGGAAGGAGAAGAAGGGGGCTGCAGGAGAGAGGCGGTCATGTTACCTTTCCCCACTGGGAGTAAGGTTCTCAGCAGCTTGTGGACACACATGTGACACAGACACTCCCAAATGGCTGCTTCCTCCTTTTCTTCCTCTTATGCGTTAGGGACTCCTACTTCTTCTACCATACTAACTAATCAATAAATTAATTTAATTTCTCTTTGACTTTAGGAAATACTCTGTTATTTAAAGTTATTCGGTGGTCCTTTCTGTAGATTTAGAGTTACATGCTGTCAACACCTGGCAGTTATTTTCAATGTGTAGCAGTAGACTTTGGAGAATAGTAGGAAGAGGTCAAATGGAGAGTTCCATCATCTACTTAAAGTATTTATCTTTCATTATAATATAATTTACCAGAGTGTTTGGAGCTGAACTGATTATCATCTTTAAGTAAATAGAAAGTTATTAGGAAATATCGAATTTCATAAATAAAATACCATTAGAGAATGAAGGCATGGTGCTTAAGCATTTTGAAGAAAAAAGAATTTATTGGAACTTTGTTCTCTACTCATAGGGCAAGAGTTGGATTGTTAAAAGAAGTTATGAAGATTTTCGGGTACTCGACAAACATCTTCATCTCTGCATTTATGACCGCCGATTCTCCCAGCTCGCAGAGCTTCCCCGCTCTGACATCCTGAAGGACAGTCCTGAGGTAACCATTTAGAATCCTACAGAAGAAATAACACATATGAGTTAGCTAAAGTTTTTGTCCAGGTGGAATACAAGAACACCTAGTATCTTTCCTGAGATTGCTTATTTCAGGAGAGATACTTTCTAGGGTGTTCAGAAATAAACAAGTGACTATTTTATAAGGCTCGGAAGCCTCATGATGATGGTAATGTACATAGCCAATATTATGTATTACGTATGTATGTATGTATGTATGTATGTATGTATGTATGTATGCACTAGCAGATCATTCTTCCAGGGAATCCGAAAATGTGAAAGCCAAAGAAACAAGAAGTGTGTGCTGCGAATGTGCTCTATTGGCGCAGCACTCCTGGGCTGTCTTTGATGTGGGCTGGGTCTGAGCACTCACATGAAACAACTTTAACCACATGTATAAGGAAGAAGTTCTTTATCATGCCAATAATAAAAATACAATGAGAATAAGAAATTATGAGTAAAATTTTGTGGGAAAACAAAATATAGCCATAAAGGCTGATTGTAGAACAGGCTGAGTAGACGTCTTACATAGGAACACGGAGTAAACAGAGCACCTGCGGGCACTGGAGGGCCTCTGAAAGTAAGACTGTTTACTTCTGAGGGAGTGTCAGCCCATGAAGCAAGAGCATAGTTTTATAAAATAAAAAAATCCAATCTTGGAAATAGAATATCATGTACATTAATAATAGCAGAGCTGAATAACTGGACGACTACATAAAGAGAGAGCTACGGAAAGTTAGCGAGCTGGGCTATCACGGCGTGAGCGTATCGCCCCTGAAAGGAAGTTAAGAAGTTGGAGAAGTTGCTTGAAATTGTAGAAAATAAGTACAGAGCAGTCTTTACTCATAGGAGTTATAGGAGAAGATGGGATGAAAGGGAGTCATTTAAAATGGATATAATAAACTTAGAGCTAAGAAAGCAATGTTCGCAATTTCAAGGAGTTTGTTAAACTTTACCATACAAAGGTTCGTGTTTTAGTCACTCTTCCATTTCTGTAACAAGATCCCCTAAAGGAAACAGCCTAAGAGAGACAGGGTTTGGGCTGCAGAGATGGCTCAGAGATTAAGAGCACCGACTGCTCTTCCAAAGGTCCTGAGTTCAATTCCCAGCAACCACATGGTGGCTCACAGCTATCTGTAGTGAGATCTGCTGCCCTCTTCTGGTGGGTCTGACCACAGCAACAGTGTACTCATGTGTAAATATAAAATAAATAAGATCTTTTTTTTAAAGAGAGGGGGGGTACTTAAGCTCCCCCTTTCATAGATACTGCTCGTCATGCCAAGGAGACATGGCAGGTGGCAGGACCAAGGGGCTGGCTGGTCACCTTGCATTCAGAGGGTGAGCAGGAAGTGGATCTGGGTTATAAAGCCTCAGAGTCATCCCCCAGGCTTCATTAGGCAAGACTCCACCCCCTGGAGGGTCCACAAGCTTTCCAGATAGCACCACCATCTGGAAATCAAGTTTTAAAACACATTAGAATATGGCAGTCAGTTCATATTTAAGCCAACGACATTCTGCCCTTGGCCCTGTAGTTTCATAGTCATCTCTCTATGAAAATTCATTTGGTCTAAATTGAGAAGTGTCCATCATATCCTTTCACAGAACCAACATTTTTCAAATGCCCAGTTTATTTTCTGAGACTCATAGCATTCTCTTAATGAGATGCCCTGTAAATTGTAAAATCAAAACTCAAATTGTCATAATTCTAACATATAATGTCACAGAGTAACATATCTATTTCATAGGGGAAGAATGGGACAGAGCAAAGAAAGACTTGACCAGACCAAGACTAAACACCAGCAGAGAAAAATCTCAAATCCTGTAGCTTGATATCTAGGTAATGGGATCACTATAGTTACAGAGGAGTTAGGCAGCCCTACTCTTCCAGCTTTGCTGCCTACAGCAGGCATATCTTCTCTCCTAAGCTGGCTCTCTACATCATGAATGCAGGTTTCTTAAGTGGAGATCCCATGATTCTGAATTCTCAGCATATATTGTATAGGATAGAACAAATACATAGCCTTTATTTTCCCTTTCTCCTTCCCCATACCCTCCAAAACATACCCCTCTGGGTCTTCTTTTGGGAAATCACTAACTCCACTCAGTGCTGCCTGTGTGCGTGTGAGTGTGTGGCCATCCACTGGAACATTAGAATCCTACCATTGACCACACCCTCCAAGCAGAATGATTCCCCACCCCCACCACTAAGTCTAGCCAATGCAGTTGTCCTCAGTAAAGAGTGGGCCTGGATACTGTCTACACCACCTGTGCTGGGATTTGGGGTAGTTTGATTTTTCCTGAGACAGCTAGTGTGGTGAGTGCAGTGATCATTTCCTATCTGGAAGACAGTGTTTCACTGCACTCCTCCCTGTCCTCTAGCATTGACACTCTGTCTGGTTCCTCTTCCAAGCTTTGCTCTGAGCCTTCGAAGACATGGGGTAGGGGTACTTGATAAAGATGTCTCCCTTAGTGCTCAATAGTCTGATGCATCTTATCTTCTTAACACTTAGACCACTGTCTGCATTGACTACTGCCCACTACCCCCTCTGACCCCCTGAAGTTCTGTACTCAGTGTCAGGAGCACTGCCCCTCACTCATGGGTAATCACCTAAATATTTAGAAGGCAAATTGATAGACATCATGACTATTTGGCAAAATAGCCATAACACATTCTATCCCAGGGCCAGTGACTTTCTAAGCCATGTGTGGACTTTTGACACAGGGTTGCTCTACCACACACTAAATTCTCTCCTGTGGAGAGAACATCAAATCTAATCAAAAAGTGCCTAGTTATCCCATAACATCTGTATCAGTATTGAACTAATGGGCACCTCTTACCTGGCATGTTGGTATTGTTTCATGCAAAGACCAGCTCTGAATAAGACCAGTAATATCTTTTCTCCATTAATCTCATACACCACCCCAGTAATACCTTTTCTCCATTAATCTCATACACCACTCCAGGCACCACCAGTAATATCTTTTCTCCATTAATCTCATATACCACCCCAGGCCTGTGTAGCACTTTCCAGCATTATGAAAGTTAGCCAACGAGGAAGAGAGTTCCTGGTTGGTTTCAAATTGGTTTATACATGTCAGACCACCACAGATCAGCAGCTTCCATGAGCTGACTCTAGAGCAGCTCTTCCTAGGTAGTTGCCTTCCACGATTAGGAAACTCCATTGGCTTTTGGAGCTTAGGCTCAGTTTTTCTAATGAATTGCATTTTCATAGTTAGTACCTTTGGTGAGTAGGATCTTGCCCTCAGGGTACTTTGCTACTGTACATTCAGAACAGGAAGTTTCTCTTTAAAGGGTGCTAATTCCTTATCGATTTTATAGACCTTTGTCATTCCTAGTCTGATGGTTCAAGCTTTAAGATTGCTCACACAGCTTGCCTTGGGAAACCACCTCTTGTTCTCTACTTGTTACTGTCTGACACTGTAGATCTGAATGAGCTCAGTGAGCAAGAATCACAGCGTAACCTTAAAGTTGGCTTGCAGTCATATTTCCTCGGCCCATCGAAGAGACTGTTGCTTTTGAAGTCAGCCTTGGGTTCTTGAGAGGCAGAACACATCTGGACCCTATGCAGAAATATAATCCGAATGGCTTCCAGGCCAGTTCTCACAGACTCTCTGAGATCTCTTGGGCTGGGCTTTTGGTTTATATTTTCTTCTCTGCAGACTGACCTTTCAAACTCTCCCAGAATGGCTGGCTCCACCCTGCCTATGGTGCTTTAGGTCTTGCCAACTCTTCCTCCACAGTGCTCGCAGACACTAGTTCCGAAGTCTTCAAAACAAAACACCCAGAGGATCAGATTTAGCACAGCAAGAACTGCACGTTTGGTACAACTTTGTGACTCTTCTTTTTCCTGACCAAAACAGCAGCAGCAGCAGCATCAACAGCATACAATAGCAACAACACCACACACACACACACACACACACACACACACACACACACACACNACACACACACACACACACACACACACACACACACACACACACACGCCCCCACCCCCACCAAAACCAACCAGCCAAACAAAAAAACCCTAAAAGCCCAACAACAACAAAAGCCAACTTATGGAGAAAGGAACTATTGTGGCTTACATTTCCAGAGAGATTTCGTTCATCATGGCGGGAAGTATAAAGCATCAGAAAGGAAAGCGCGGTGTCAGCAACAGGAGCTTGTTCCTCCACATTGCCTTTGAACTCAGGAAGTAGAGGGTGGGCAGGCTCTAAAGATGTGGTTCTGTGTCATGGTTCCTGCTCAGATTGTCATGTCACACTGTGCTGTAGGATCTCAGGAATATGTCCACTCCTGTGCAGCTCTATGCATGGAGATTACAGCCAAAGGCAGTAAAGAGAAGCAAGGGAAATTTTGACAGAAAAGCCACAGATGTGTCTTTTAATAAACACATGTTGTATTTTCAGTACAAAGGTACAAAACGAAAGTCCTGAAATTAGAAGCTGTAGAATACAGCCTCGTACGATGAGGGGTTAAAAACTAAAATCCCCACATTAGGCAATAGCTAAATCCCTCTGTGAAAAGTGTCATCATTTCAGAGGTAATTTTCCATACCCTCAGTGACGAGTTCTCTGGAGCTGTTATTGTTGTTGTTGTTGTTATTATTATTGTTATTACTACTACTATCATCATCATTATTATTATTATTGGTGTTGGAGATAGGGCTCACTTTACAGTTCTGGCTAACCTCGCAGAGATCCTCCTGCCCCTGCCTCCTGACTGTTGGGATTAAAGGTCTCTGCCACCATGCCTACCTGATGTAATTATTAAATGCCTAAGGATCTGTAGGGTTTTTTCCCCCCTTCTTAGAAATAACCAATCTGTGTGAGTGAGACTTCGTAAAGCAAAGAGTTGCTCTTCCCTCTGGTTATGGTGAGTCTTTCTGTTTCAGTCAGTCACTCAGATGCTTACAGCTTACCTGTCACGCCTTTCAACTATCGCTGGCAACAAGATCAACTGTGGGCCTGCCCTTACCTGGATGGAGGTACCTGTCTGATCAGCTCTGATGAAATCTTATTCTAAAATTATTTGCTTAAGGAATTCATTAGTAATTTGATTGTAGATGAGTTTCACAAATAAAGAAACAAAGAATGTACTCGTTCCAAGGAAGATTGATAACTGATATTTTTAATTTTAATCTGAATGTATATGGGTGTTTTACCTACATGAATGTCTGTGTGCCCTTTATGTGCCTGCTGCCCCAAATGACCACAAGAGGGCTTCAGATACCCTGGACCTGAAGTTCCACATGGTATGAGCCACCCTGTGGCTCTGGGAATCAGTTCTTACAAGAGCAGCCACTGCTCTTAAATGCTGAGTCATCTCTCCAGAGTGACCTGATTTTTGGATAGTAAATCTTTCTCTTTAATTTTCAAAAAAATAATTTTATTATCTTTTATAAATCTGGAGGTCTATTATCTTGTTATACAATATCATGTTACTGTTTACAGCATAAGCTATTTGTTCTTTCATTAGCTTAATAATTGAGAATATTTTTTAAGTAATTTATGAGCAAGTAAACCACCCTTTTAGAGGTGCCAATTTGAGAATGCCTCAGGATATTTATTGTTAATTTGTGTATGTTAATTTGTGGATGTAAAGAATTATATATATTCTTTCCTCCCAGTAAAAGTTGAGACACTGCCAGGAAGGTAAGAGGAGCCAGGCCTACTTGCACTAAGACCATGACTTGGCCATTATTGCTTGAGTGATCTTAGTAAAGTAATTTAATTTCTCTTAAATTATGTAACTTTCTCCAGGTTGTCATCTTTATCTTTAGGTAAAGGTAATGATAGCACATTTTGGGATTATGAGAGTTAAATTAAATCATATACATTATATGCACAGCACACTATATTAGCTACCTAATAAGTGATAGGGCTTTAAAGGGTTTTGCTACATTTTGGGGGTGGGGCATACACGTGCTGCAGAGCCCATGTGGACATTAGAGGAAAACTTTTAGCAGTTGCTTCCCTTCTTTAACTAGGTGGGTCCAAAGGGATCCGCTTACTTCATCAGGCTTGTTGCAATTATTTACCTGCTGAGCTCTCTTGATGTCCCCCAAAATGACTTTTTTTTTAAAAAGACTTTTGGGGCTTACCATCTCTCTAAATTGAGTTTTTATTTGTGGATAGACAGATCTGTATCTTTGAACATTCCATGGTGCTTGATTTTTATTGTAGATCGACAATAAGGGAAACCATCTTCTAGTTCACGAGGAGTCGTCCATCAACACTCCTGCTGTTGGTGCTGCCCATGTTATCAAGCGCTACACCGCCCGGGCCCCTGATGAGCTGACATTAGAGGTAAGGCAGGCTTCACTGTTCTCTGGCCCTTGCTACCTGTATAGCCTGTCTCTAGCTGTTTTAATAATTTATTTATTTAAAAATAAACGCATGAGAGGATAATGAAGGATGATTATGATCAGAAGGCATGGTATACATGTATGAAAATACAATGAAAAAACTGAAAGAGGTAGAATGTCTAAATCAAACTGTTTATCATGGGGATGGATACAGAGTTTGAACCTGCTGAGGGCTGAAGTATGTCTCTGGTTTTCATGTTTATTCTCTGCATTTGTGAACGTTCTCGGTACAGTAAGTAACCAGTAAATGTGTGTTGACTGAGCAAATAAAAGAACAACAGTGCAACAATTTTACAACATTAAATGAGGACTGTTCTCAAACCAAGAGGTTAGGCTTTACATATAAAATGCAAATATTAAAACATTCCATGACTGTTACCAAACATGACTTGAAGACTGAGTATTTGAGACCTAAGAAATTAGCATAAACATAAAAAGACAGACTTCTGAACATGAATTGGAAATGAGTGTAAGCATAAAACAACAGATGTCTGTACATGGACTGTAGTAGTAATAGTAGCAGCAGGAGCAGCAGCAGCAGCAGTACCCTCTCATACACAGCCCCATCATCACAGCCATTGGCATTTTCCTTTATTTCTTTTGATTCTTACTTTGGAATTTTTCTGTACTGAAAAGTTACAATTTGTCATTAAATAAATCTCTGTTAAGACATTAATTTTAATGTCAGGCATGTGGCTCATGCTTTTGGTCCCAGCACTTGGGAGACAGACAGGCAGGTCTCTGAGTTTGAGGCCAGCCTGTCTATGTAGTGAATTCCAGGACATTTAGGACTGCTTAGTCATACCTTCTCCACTGATAGATAGATAGATAGATAGATAGATAGATAGATAGATAGATAGATAGATATTCATGTTGAAATGCTTCACTATAAAGTATTCAATTATTAAACATTTAAAAACAGAGGAAAATAAAAAAACATAGTTTCATTGTTTCAGTCCTTAATAATTTCTTTTTAAGTTTAATTCTTTTTAAATATTTTTATTTATTTTAAAGACTGAGAATTTCACACATGTCTACAGAAATATCAGTCCAACCTGTTTCTTCCCTTTGCCTCCTCTGCAGTCCTCCCCAACACCCCTCCTCTCTGATGCCATGTTCTCTTCTGTAGTACCTGGTTAGATCCAATTACTATTACCTATATGTACATTTTCTTTGAGTAAAGAATATAGGTTCTGTTAGATATATAATTGAAAAGTTTTAAGTTTATGATTTTGTTCATTTGTACAAACATACACACTTGCCTTTTACAATGAAGAATCTGATCTTTTAGTGGAGTGTAAGTATCATCTGCTCATGTGGGGTCATCAGGCTTTAAAGTTACTATGAGCTCATCTCAAGTTTCTTCCGCTGTGATGAAATCAGATATGTCAGGTACTCCATGTTGTGTTTGTATGTGCATGAGAATCAGTATTAATAGATTTACTATTGTAAGGATGTGCACTTAATGCTGTCTTTTTGAGATGACTTTGATCTTTGATTATGACCACAGAAGCAATATTCAAAAGCTCCTTAAAGGGATGTCTTAATAAAATGAAAGTACTGTTGACTCAGAAATTCACTGATATATGTAACGCAAGCATCCTGGCTTTGCCATCCATCTAGGATTAGAGTGTATGCTGTTTACCACACGACATCATAGCTGTCAGTTTCTACCAGCATCACAAAAGGACACCACACAAAGTTTACACCGATTGTCTGTTCTTTGTACCATAGTACAATAAAACCATCATGAGTTGGAGAACGTGTTCTGCCAGAAGTGATGGTGATGCCAGGATCCCTGGCTTTAAAAGTGTGCTCTATTGGAGCTGGAGAAATGACATGGTGCTTACAAATACTTGTTACTATTGCAAGGGCCCAGATTCAGATCCTAGAACCCATGTGATGGTTCACAACCATCGATAGTTCCCATTCCAGAGGACTTGTTGTCCTCTTCTGACCTCTGCAGGTACCAGATGCACACAAAGTTTGCATATAGACATACAAGTGTTTACTCATATGCTGAAGAATAAATATGTCTTTAAAAACATATTGTGCTAAAATCTGGTTTTTCAAAGTTTCCATGTTTGTTACCTGGAACAGTTTTGTCCTATTTAACTTTCAGTAGAATACCCTTTGGTAAAAGATATATTATTAAAATTATCTTTAGAAGTCAATATGGTTTCCTAAAATTTATTAAAGTATAAAATAGTACTTTTTCTCTTTTATACACTACATATCATAATTATAGACATAACAGTTGGCTTAAAATTTTGATTCTTGTAGGTGGGAGACATCGTTTCTGTTATTGACATGCCTCCCAAAGTATTAAGTACATGGTGGAGAGGCAAGCATGGATTTCAGGTAAGCAACAAAAACACTGGATGTGGGAGAGTTCAGAGAATAGTTTCTGTGTTCCTGTATTGTAGCTGTTCACAAGCTGTGCTAGGAAACATCATCAGAAGTGTGGTTTGCAGTGGTGGGAAGATGTGTTGATGACAGTGTTAGCCTTGATTCCTGCATCTACCGGTTACTGTGCTGGCTTCCCCCTCTGCCTTCCCTCTCATTCTTCAGCTGGCTAGAGCCAGAGTTGGGGCAGTCTTAGGCCCGAAGACCAGGTTATCAGAGATATGGATTTGCCTTACTTCTAACATTTTTAAATAATGATTCACATATATTTCCCATTACAGTTCTCTCAGTTTCATATTTTTTTCTATAAAAGTGAGTATTATAATAGCTCAATATCAGTTGATGACAGAAGAGTAGAATCAGAAGCTGTCTCCTTTAACTTCCCATATATGCTTCAGCAGAGACTTGACAGGGACGTCTTTTAGTAGCCCATAGCACTAACCACTGATCTATGTAAGATTTCTGATTATTAGCTTTTTATGGAATATGCATATTTGAAAGATTTGTACAGTTAACACAGTGCAGCATGACAGTTGACTGCGAGTTCTGGGGCCAGTCTGCTTGGTTCTTAGTCTGTTCTACCTTGGGGATAGTTTTTGATGCTGTGTCTTCTCAAATGGAGACTACAGGATTGTAGTTTACCTCATAGATTTGTCCTGAGGGTTAACTGTGTGAACATGGAAATGTTAAATGCTTATTAATTATGTCAGGTTTAGCTGTTTTGCTCAATAAGTACTAGTACTAATGTTGAAACTTAGCTGTCTTTACTTGAACATTGTAGCCTTCTCATTTTCTGTAGAGCACAGACAGCAATTTAATTTCTTAAGATCAGGAAGCAGTCCCTGTCCTGATGCTGCACATCTTGTCTGTGTAATCAGAGTTGTCTTTCTTCTGGTTTCTTCAGTGTGCTGAGTAATAAATGCTTTTGATTAAATATCGAACTGGGTAGGAGTTAATTCTTGTCCCAGTGAGATGGCTTAGGAAGTAAGACATTTACTGCCAAGCTTATCAGCCTGAGTTCAGTCTCTGGGATGCAGAGAATCAGCTTCCAAAAGTTAACCTGTCTTACACCCATTTGCCTTGACAGGCATTCATGTGTGCAGGGGCCCAAAAAAAGAACTGACCAGAACCAAATTGACTTTAAAATGAACCCTGGTTTAGTCTTGGCATTACTGTCAGCTTTCTTCTATAGAGCTTAGATATGTTTCCTTTGACTTGCATTTCATATTAAAGTCAGAAGTTCTGCTTATAATTCTCACATTTCCTTTCAACATCTTGATTATAAGATTATAATAATAGTAGCAATTTTCCTTCATATAAATAGTAAATACTTGTTGAGTAGTGAAGGCATATACTACTCTCCTAGTTATTTTAACAAGACCGACACAGATTAGTTTGTCAGACTAATTCTTTTAAACATTAGTATAGGACACTGGTTATTCAGTAGTCAAAGGAGTTGGTTCAGTAGTTTAGAGCACATACAGCTCTTATAGAGATCCCAAGTTCAATCCCCATCACCTACATCTTGTGGCTTTCAGTCACCTCCAATTCTAGCTCTAGGTCTGGTACCCTTTTCTGGAATTTGTGGCCACCTATATTCACACATTCAAATACAGCCTCTCTTATACACATATTTTTAATATTTTTATAGAAAGTATACAAAATTAGTGTACATTAACTAGTTTAAAACTAGAAAATTAACTAATTATCATTATATATTATTGTAAGATAAAATTATCTATCTATCTATCTATCTATCTATCTATCTATCTATCTATCTATCTATCTGACAGGATCTCTCTACATAGGAAATTAGCCCTGTCTGTCTGGAACTCACTATGTAGACCAGGGCTTGCCTCGAACTCATAAAGAGCCACCTCTTTCTGCATCCCAAGTGCTGAGATTAAAAACATGTGCTACCATGCACAACAAAAATTAAAAATATTTAATGTAAGGAGATTTGCATTTGCCAATAAAATTCTGTTCATGTGGATTTGTCATTTTCCTTGGCTTCAGGAAAGCGACTAAGTCTGTAGCTAACATCGGAATCTCCTTTAAGAACAACAGTTGATGAGGTACCTGCAAAACCAAGAACAAATCTTCAAATGTCACTGTCAAAACTTTTTTTAAAAGAAACTCAGTATTTTTAGAACAGGCCCCACTCAGCTCATTATTTCTTGCTGTTCCCACACCAGTCATTTGTAAGAGTGCATGTGGCCAATTGCATGGAGAAACGAGTGGGAAACGTGTTGGACATCTTTGAGGGAGTGTTACTTAGCATTTCTTATGCAGCTTTTTTAATTAAAAAAGTCTTCCAGGTAGTTACTACCTCCTACTGTTGTGGAGAAAAGATGGCTTTTGTGAGTTTCAAAGTCAAGTTTATACATCCCATTGCCTGAAAAGCACCAAGAATGGTTTCTAGATTTATGCTCCACTTGCATGAACTTTCCACTTTAGTTTTTATGCTCTAGAAAGAAACAACTTTTCTTTTCAACCAGCAAGGAATGCAGGAAAAGCCAGCATCCTGGGGTGTATACTATTCACTGGTGCATTGCTGTTTAACTGCATGCTGGCATCTATGTAAGATCAATCATTATGTGCTGGGGAAGGTTCTTTCTGCCAAGCTCTTCCTTCCTACTCTTGTTAGATAGTGTTGAGCCCTGAGATGCGGGAGGGAGCCTCAGCATTGTTAGCAACTGCTTCAGGTTACTAGTGGGCCATAGTTTATATAGTTGCATGTACTGTAGAAAAACCTATCCAAATTTTGTAATCTTTAAAAGCACTTAACAGTTTAAAGGTATTAAAGGAATGGATTCTGTATAAGAACAATTTGATGTTAACCTTTGTAGAAAGTCAATATTCAGAGTTTTAAGTTTCTCTAATGTAAATCATGTTGAAGGTCCTACTATTTCATAATTCTGGTATAGATAGGCAGTAGAAATTCAGAAGTTAAACAATAGTGTGTGTGTGTGTGTGTGTGTGTGTGTGTCTATCTGTCTGTCTGTCTGTCTATCATTCTGTTATTAACATGGCTACTTCCAAGTTTCACTCAGTGCTTTATTTGTATATTATATATTGTGTTTGTTTTCTAGGGATATCATATCAAAATACTACAGACTGGGTGGCTTAAATACCAGAAAGTATTTTCACAAGCTTCTGGAAGTTAGAAGTCATGACTAAAGGAGCTATCAGATTTGGTTTCCTCCAAGGTCTGTCTCCTTGGCTTGCAGATGGTTTTCATCTTACTTTATCCTCACATGGCACTTCCTCTAAGTGTATGGGTTTCTGTGTCGTAATTGCTTTTTTAAAAGAAAATAAAGATAAAAATTAGGTCCTGCTCATAAGAGCTCATTTACCATAATTACCCCAATAAAAGCTATTTCTAAATGAAGACACATTCTTAGATATTATTCAACATAAGAATTTGAGATTATTACAGTAGAAGATAACCAGTCTGAAATGGAGAATTAAGTTCACTTTAGGAGTGGTCAAAAGTATATCTCATATACATATTTGATAGAGAGTAGGGTCTTCTGTAAGTTCCCAGGGCAAAGGCAGTCAGAACTTTGGATGTTGGCCATGCCTCATAAGAGATTGATGTATAAAGAGAGATTGCTAGGGAGGTAGCCTGCTTTGCTTCTGTTGTCAGGTGCATCTGAGCAAGGCGCACACACCAGCATCAGGCACTCCTTACTGTGGCACTGGGCACGGTGTTTCCTGAAGGAGAGACTCAGCTAGTTCTCTGGAGACCTTGAAGGAATTCCTAAAGCAGTGCTCAGGTGACCTGTTGAGTCTTTGTCAGAGGAAATGGACAGACTGGCCATACACGAACAGTACAACTCAGTCAGCCCGTGGTGACATGCTGCCTCTGCACATGGCGTCTCTCAACACTAGAGAAGGGACCACATAGGAAATGAAGAGTGTGGAGTGGTTTGGCTTAGCATGGCTATGATTTGGGTCTTCATGGGAATCTTGGTTACCATGTGCATGACTCTGAAGAGGGGCAGAGAGGAACAGGGCCATAGCCTGCTGCTTCGCAGTCTGAAGACGGAGGCTGCTAGGTAGGATAGCATCCTCTGAACACTGCTGGGAGTTCTCTGAATGTCCACACTTGTAGTTCTGCTCAGTTTGATGAGATTTCTCCTTTTGTCAAGGACCCACGTGTGTCTTGTCTCCTTTCTGACCACATGGCATGATAGGATTGACCTCCACATTTAGCTCTTTTCTTATAATTACTGTGAACTAGCTGTGCAGCTGCCATGTGGTGAAATTGTTTTATTTTCATTTATAAAAACAATTAGACTTGGTTTTTAGTAAAAAGTTAGACTTTAGGTTAAAGTGAGCAAGTAGTTCAGTTTTACAGAATTATTTACCTCATGATTTTTCTGTTATTTATCGTGTTTACAGTGCACTGACTAGGTGGCAAGCACAGATCTTTGCCAACCCTCAGCTGTTGGCAGAAACCACCTGCAGTACACAATAAGCATTCTTTCTAGAAAGTGGTCTGAGGCGGGTATACAGGCTGGACAGTTTCTGTCCCACAACTACTAAAGAACAATTTTGACTTGGTTTATATTGTAATTAGTGAACTAATATTGATATACTATTTTAGGTATAATCTGATTTTTAGATTAGGATGTATATAGTGTTGGAATTTATTCTGTGGGTTTTGACAAAGCATATATATTGGTCATTAAAGCTTCCTAAAGAATAGTTTCATCATCCTACAGCTTTCCTATATGTCACTTACACCTTCTTTTAGTGAACCCCTGGTAAACATAGGTATTTGTAGCATGCTGATAGTTGGAATCACAGAATTCATAGCCATTTTCTACATATTTGTAGAATTCATACACGAATCATTTCTTGCATTTCTATACCCTGCAGCTCATTTGTTGTGTTCTTTAAGAACAAATTATCCATATCAGTGTTACAGATATGCCTTAGTTTATGTATCCATTGACCCACTGAAGTACACCCTACTATTATTGTGTTCTAGCAAGTATGAGTAAAGTTGCTATTATATTCATTTGCAGGTTTTGTGTAGATTTTAAGTTAAAACACTGAATCCTAGGAGTAAAGCTCTTAAATATTGCCTTAGTAGTTAAAGGGTAGGATGCCAGACCCCTCTGCTATATTTTGTCTCTGTGTACTAGGTAAATTCAAGTTGTCAGCTGGTAGTTGGTTAAGGCCAGCAATTTGCTACATTATGTTCAATGCATTTGTCCTAGGCAGACCATAATTTGCTGTGGAAGGGTAAGCTCATCCATGTGTTTAAATTATACTAGGACTCTTTTTTCTTTAAAACTTCTGGGAGTAGGAAGTGCGAAATTATATTAACTAGAGTCATTTGAAATTCTGAAATGTGTGGGTTTTGTCTCCTAAGGAGCATATTGAGTCGTTTATCTTTGTTTTCTAAGGTTTTCATCATAATACATACTTCAGGTGGAAAAGAAGCCTTCCCTGTTTGAAAATAACTGGCACCACTCTCAGATTCATCTTCCTAGGTGTGGAGTCCTCTGGGGATTGTGGAGGAAGGCCTTAGAGTGCTTTTTTTTTTTTTTTTTTGGTAGAAGGTATTATACAAGCATAGTGGTTAACATCTTAGTTCATTATTCGTTTAAGTGCAGTGCTATCAGAGGGTTTTTGTTTTTTGTGTTGGGGATGGGCTCCACTTGCATCAGTATGACCCAGTGTGTTAAGATGTGTTAAAGCTAGATCTTGATATCGGCATCTCAGAGCATCGAACAGGAGTCTAAGGCTTATAGCAAGCTCCACAGATAGTTTGCATGCACATGTGAAGCCCACTGATTCAGCCTCCATAGATGGGAGGAGTCAATACAGTTCAACATCGTCCTCTCTTCCCAACTCATGGGTATCTTCCTTATATACATTGGCACTGTGGCTCATTTAGAAGATAAAATCTCCTTTGGAGGTGTCAGCATTTTGGTATACTTGTGTTCTCTTAGTTCTCCACAGGATGATCAAGGATCACCTGTTTTATTTTTCAGCTATTCCAGAACACTCTGTAAAGTGTTACTGTCCCTCATTCCCCCCCCCCCCAAAAAAAAGAGGGAAAAGAAAAAAGCAATTTACAAACACTAGTACTATACCCAAGCAAACACTTATAAAGTAACTGAGAGTTTAATTTGCTTCTATGTAACCGATTGTCATAAAAATGTAGGTACTTGGAAATCTTGCCCCTCTAAAAAATCTGTACCTTTTCATAACTAAAAATTGAATAGAGAAAAATGGTTCTTTTCTTAAAAAGTAAAGAAAAGTCATATTAGTAACAATTTCATTTAGAACATCACATATTTTCAAGAGCAGAGGGATATATGGTACCTAGAAGCCATTTCATAAGTGTGTATGTAAGATGTTCTAAGTGCTTTTCATTAACCCTTAATTCTCACAACTTTAGATTCTGGGTCTTTATATCATATATGGAAAAGAAAACTTTAGCAGTCTACTGTTCAATGCAGAGCCCACATAGAAACTGGCATTCTGTGTAAAGAACAGATAGATCACAGTAGCAATTAATGAGCAGTAGTGACCTCTACTTGTCTACTTGTAAAAACCATAGATTCGTGCTGTAGATAAGATGACAGTGGGCCATCTGCTTCTAAACTGTTACTTAAGTGGTAGGAGACTAGAGACAGGACCAGGGAGATGGCCCAGTTAGATTGCTTCATGCACAATTAAGTTCAGATTCCCAGAATATAGGAAATGCTGACTGGGTGTGGAAAAGCTCGCTGGGTGTGGGAGTGGGACCTTGCCTCAAGAAGAATACAGAGGAAGAGCTATTACGATTACCAATATCAACCCTGTCTCCAAACGCGCATGTACACATAGATGCTTGCATTCATGTTCACCCATACACGTTTGTGTGTACACAGGCAAAGTACACACAAACGTGCACATACACACAAAGAAAAAAATCTAATGGAGAAATTTAGAAAAAAAATCTAGATGGAGAAATTTAGATAAGTTGTTTCACTTAATAGGAACAGTAAATGCACGATGCAGCCATGATTGGAATACTACAGATCCAGAACTGAGCTCTGACTGCCTCAGCTCTGCCTTAGGTCACAGACCTGTGTATCGTGTATACATTTTCACTCATTGCTGGCATACAGTTTTCATTGTCATCACTGATACTCAGAGATGACTTTGAACATATCCTACCAAGTGATAGCTAACACTTCCAGTCTCACAGAAGCCCTTGGTGAGACAGTTAAGTGTAGTAGTTATTGAGCTCTTCAAATTCTACTTTCTCCCTGCTTGATAAATGTCTAAGACTTTTCTGTTTGACTCTAAAATAAGTTACAAATAATACCTCTACCTTTGTGCATAAAGGGAGTCCACAGACTTAATGGTATTTAATGAGAAAGCTTAGCAAGGGCCATTTATGATTGCATCGGAGAATACAGTCTTACAGCTATCTCTAAAAAAAGATGTGGATGATGTGTATGCTCTATACTGCAGAACCTTACTGCCTAATGAAAGACAGCCCAAGTAAATGTAAAGATGTACCATGATTGTGTGTTGGTAGGCTGTGGTCTTAAGCTGTTCTCTCTTCCCAGTTTGATCATAGTTAAAAATCCCCACAAGCTTTTTGTAGAAATTGATGAACAGATTAAAGAATTAAAGATTAAAGAATATATATGTGTGTGTGTGTATCCAAAAGAACTTGAATGACAAACACATACATATTTTCAACACCAATAATACCTAGATAAAACAATGAAGTATAGCCTCAAACTCAAGTGGCAAGGCTGAAGAATTAGACTCTTACCTAATGCTGGAAGGTAGGGCTGCTGTGTGCCAGTTTGGTTTATACTTTGGTGGATTTTTAGGCGAATTATATAC
Source organism: Mus pahari (assembly GCF_900095145.1). Lineage (NCBI taxonomy): Eukaryota > Metazoa > Chordata > Mammalia > Rodentia > Muridae > Mus > Mus pahari. The sequence goes on from NC_034599.1 coordinate 27,128,276, forward strand.
CTATTGCATTTCTTATCAATTCCATTCCATTCCTAATGAATTACACAAGAAGAAAGACTATGTTTATACAAAAGCTTTAACATGAATGTTTATAGCTGCTTTATATATAATAGTCTAAGACTTTAAACGATTATATTATCTGTGATCTATAGACTAACGAATAAGGATATGATAGCATGCATAGAATGAAGATTTACTTAGGAATAAAAGGATTTAATAATTTATGCACGTAGCAACATGAATGATCTTCAAAATAATGCTGTGTAAAAGGAGACAGCGCAGCTTTATTCCACAGGACTTCATTCATACGAAGTTATAGGCAGTTCAAAGTAATGTGCAGTTGTAGCGACCAGGGGTTGCCTGGCAGCAAGGGTAGAGGGCAAGATGTGAGGAAGGAGGAGATACAAGGAAACCTTCATGCCGATGATGTTTATATAAGCTACCTTGACTGTGGTTTCAGAACTTGTTATGATGTGCTTTTAAAAGCACGCAGTTCATTGTTTACAAATTGAATTCAAGAAGGGTAAGAGAAAAAATTATATCCAACCAAGCTGAAAATTTTTGTGTCCTCCATCCACTTACTCTTCTTCACGTCACCTTGTAGGTTTGCATATCACCTTTACTACACTGTTCTTGCGGACTTCCAGTGACATTCTGCTTCTTGTGCCTCTTGGCCCTTCTACTTCCAGAGAACTATCACTACTAGATTTCTTCCTGAAACAGACCTTCTGTCCCTCTGATGGTCAGAACTTGCTGGTTTCCTTTTCTACAGAAAGAACTTCAAACCCCTTGCTGTGACAAAATGACCAGTCATGCCTCTGCTCACCTGTTCTCATTCGTTCTCTCTGTCTCTGGCTTACATTTCAGTGCTCTACCTTTAAGAAAGATTTAATTATTTTTATTACAAGCAGGAGAGTTTTGCCTATGTACATGTAAGAGCACTGTGTGTGCGTGCGTGTGTGCCTGGTACTGATAGAGGCCAGAAGTGCAGCACTGAATCCCCTGGAATGAAGTATGAAGTTACAGGCATTTGTGAACTGCCATGTGGGTGCTGGGAACTGAGTCAAAGTCCTCTGCAAGAGTAACAAGTACTCTTATCTGCTGACCAATGGTTTATTGAATAAGCTTACTTGTCAACCATGTTTAACCATTAACTCACTCAACTTAAACATGCTACTCTTTTTTTGTTCTTGTGTCTTTTTAAACAGTAAAGGAAATTAATTGTTTTAAGGCAGTTGTAATTTATTTTGTCTTATTTGGTATTTCCTTGATTTAACCCAGAAAAGAAACAGAATCTCCTCAGGTGTTTGCCATTCAAGAGCCACCTCTGCTCCACTCTCCAAGTTGTGATTGAACATTGCCTTGTTCTTGCATTTCCCATCACCCACTTCTTGTATTTACTGTCTCCAGCCAGTCTCAAGTCTAAGTTTATCATTATATTAAAGCTGATAAAAATATTTTCTCCCCAGCCCTCATAAATGTGTAGTTGGAACTATACTCTTAAAACAAAAGGCAAATGAACAAGAGAGAGCTAAGCTGTATTAGTACACCATGCATGTAACATGAGACAATCCCAGTGGGCAGAAACTGCAAGAGGTGGCCTGGAGGCTCACTTAGCTCCAGCACAGAGACTTTTGGGAGATGTGGCAATGCTAGGAAAACCAATCTGAAAGGTGGGGAACTAGTGAAGAGACAGACTGTAGGCTAAAGATCTAGAGGGGTCAGGTTGGTTCCAAGGACCACCCCACCCTGCTCTCCAGTGCCATTGTGAGGCTGGTACTGAGGATGAATGAGATTAAATATTCTCTAGGGTGGAGGAGGGAGAACTCAGACCTTCAACCTGCCTCAGGCCAGGCCTTAGACTATTTTCCTCAGACCCTTTTCACTGGAGAACAACCCATGAACTGGAACTAGAGAATGACCCTGGGTACACAGGTATAAAAACATAGAAATAGAAATTCAACCTTTACTGATAATAAATCATAAATTTATTTTAAGCAGTTCCTTGATATACATATGGTTTTATTACTTATTGATGACATACTTTTTTATCTCTACATACATATTAACCTTGACCACAGGTTTATACTGCAAGATATAGGACATCATCAACATTTATATTTGATCATACTTGATTTTTTAAATCATCAATGCTATGTTTAATACTTAGAATAAATACTTAATATAACATTAGAAGTCTGTTTAGGAGCTGGGCGTGGTGGCGCACGCCTTTAATTCCAGCATTTGGGAGACAGAGACAGGCGAATTTCTGAGTTTGAGGTCAGCCTGGTCTACAGAGTGAGCTCCAGGACAGGTATGTGATTTTCTTTAGAAATAGAACATGTAGGTATAAAAAAGTATTAGTTTTCTTTGGGGTGTTGCTGGATTTGGTTTGGCACAAGATTAATATGGAAAGAAATTAAGGACATTGGCTTAAATGTTCAACTGGTCAACAGGGTGTTCATACCAGATAGAAAAAAACAAGGGGAAATATAGGTATGAACGTATTAGAATCTCTTGAATTTTAGCATTGGTTATGGTAGAAACACCAGAGATTTAGGGGAGCAGGTGTTGCGATAAATCTCCAACCCAAATATGCCCCAGCAATGAAAACACATCACAGTTAATATGATTACATGCTGCGCGCCTAGATTGGGCAGATCTACCGCTGCACTACCATCTTCCACATCTATGAGATCCCTTAGAACTTACGGTTTCTCTGGGCCTTGTGCTTCTGCTCCGCTTTTCTTCTTTCTCCTCCTCTGTATCTTCTCCCTCTTTCATTTTCTCCTTCCTCTCTCCCTCCCACCTTCTGCTCCACCTTCCCTTTTTATCTGCTCAATCATCAGCTCTCCTTTATTTTACAAATTAAGGTGGGAAAAGGTTTACAGGAAATCACCTGAGTGCTGACTCATTCCTTGTTCACAACCACTCACAGGAGAATGGAATTAACATCAAATATAATTAGCCCCAGGGCTATTCACAACCGGCAGGAAATTTTACTGAGAAAAGAAGAAACTGGAGTTTTAGCTTTCTGAAGCCAAATAATTCCCACTGAAGAAATGTGGTGTGACTGAGCAGCAATGGAGCTGTGCTTAGCTCACAGCCTTTGCTACTCTGAAACCCTTGCTCCTCTCACATAAAGTAAACCCACAGGGTTTGTGATGTCAGTGATAGCATTGCTGCGGTGAGGTTGAAATTCCTCTCGAGGTTTTGGTTGCTGATTCAAAGATCCTTCTGGAACTGATTCTCCGAGCTATCAGTGTGAACAGGAACAGGAACAGGAACAAGTAGATAGCTATAGATTAGGGGTGCGCTGGAGTCACTTGTAAAACTCCTTGAATTAGTGCAGTTGTTAAATGTAACCATTCCTAAAAGTTGCAGTATATAAGTTTACAATAATTGAATTGTATTACAATACAGTATTTTCTAACTGTTTTATTATATCTTATTATTTGTGTTCTTGAGGTTCCATTCTTCTCATGGGTTTGTATGATACAAATATTATATAACCAAGTGCTACTCTATATCATTTTTCAATCTCATGCCCCATTGGCACTTTAAAACCAACTGTAACAGGGTGCTTGTGCCACAAACACTAGCAAAGACCATAAATCAAAGCCATTTTCTTCACTGGGATCTATTATTAAACACTAGCACACTTGTAGGCATAGTACCCCCTCAACTTTTGCTTTATTGCAGAAACTTAAGGAGAAGCTACTGGCATAATATTTCTTACTTCTTGTGTAACCCCTCCTTATTCTGTCCCAGCCTATCCTCAAGATCATTCTTTTTCTTCTTTTAATATCTTTTTTTGTGCCTTTTCTTTCCAAAGCTGAATCTTATTTTGATCCCAGATGATTAAAAGGCATGATTCTCTTCTTAGCACTGATGCAGAATAAGATAAGAAACAAGATATTAGAGCAAGTAGGTCCAATTGCCAGGGTTTTAGGCTACTTAACACATCGAGTGGTTTAGACTTCCCTATGTGCTGCAATAATTATTTGACGTGTGTGTGTGTGTGTGTGTGTGTGTGTATGTGTATGTGTGTATATGTGTATGTATGTATATAATCAGTATATATGAACTGTATTTTCAGTGTTATTTACATTAGTGAATACTATTTTCAACAGAATACAGTTTCATTTGTTTATGATGGATTATTTATAGTAGGAACACAGACTCTGTTTACCTTCCTCAAATATATAAAACTGTTTTAAATAATAGATCCTTTCACCATTAGGGATACTTAAGAAACAGCAAAATAAGAAAAAAGGTAGATATTGTCTACAGTGGAATCAGCAGCTTAATGATGATTAGACAAAGGCCTCTAAGATTCTCTAGGTTTTCATCATGGTTAGGTGATGGCTGAGATGCCTAAAAGCCCAAGAGAGACAGGATTGTAGCCTGACTCCTGTTGTATGCACATATGCATTAGTTTCACTGGAATGCCAAATCTAGAACTCAATATTTGATTTGACCAATGTTACAGTGTGTGAAGAGGTGTGCCGAGAGCAGGGATTACAGTGAGGTATTCAGTTGATCTGCTATAGATCTGCACAGGGTGGGAATGGACTTTTCCCATATGCCTAAATTGTACATTGAGACAAACTTGAAAGGTAAGCGTAGTGTACATGATGACATAGTCTTCTGAAGAAGCCCACCAAGCCTTGGGCAGTTTCCAGAGGAAGTGATCAGGGACTCCTTACTTGCCAAGTTTCAGATCTCGCCCGAGTTCAAGAGCTAGGCTAAGTATTTTGATTTTAACTCTGAAAAGTGTTCACAGTGCGATTCCTCCTTTCAGAAGTTGAGAAACTGATTACTCAGGGCTCAGCCTAGAAAGTGAGTGAGCTATTTTCCAATCTAGTCTTTGTGCCAGGTTTCAGGTGTTTATAAATTGAATGGAATTAAGCTATGATGGGAGGAATGACATTTGAGAGTACCTTAGCTTATGTACACAGAGAAAAAAGATGGTATAATATCGTCCATTCATCTGGTATAGGAGCTAGAACCCTGAAGTCTTCATTAGCCAGCAAACTGGGATAATAACAGCATTTGGCAAGTGATTTCTGCATGCATTCTAGTTAGACTAATCTGTTTAATACTCATATATACCCTTTTGAGATAATCATTATCATTGTGTTTGGAGAAGAGAACTGAATTACAAAGAGGCCAAGCTGCTTACCTAATGTATCAAGTGGCCTATTGCTTTTGCCAGGGATATCAGTCCGTGTGCCACACATCCTCTTGTAGAATATATACAAGGAAAAAGGGGGATTTTTAAAAGTTGGTTCTTGTCTTAGTCAGGGTTTCTATTCCTGCACAAACATCATGACCAAGAAGCAAGTTGGGGAGGAAAGGGTTTATTCAGCTTACATTTCCATACTGCTGTTCATCACCAAGGAAGTCAGGACTGGAACTCAGGTAGCTCAGGAAGCTTGAGCTGATGCAGAGGCCATGGAGGGATGTTCTTTACTGGCTTGCTTCCCCTGGCTTGCTCAGCCTGCTTTCTTATAGAACCCAAGACTACCAGCCCAGGGATGGTCCCGCCCACAAGGGGCCTCTCCCCTTTGATCACTAATTGAGGAAATGCCCCACTGCTGGATCTCATGGGGGCATTTCCCCAACTAAAGCTCCTTTCTCTCTGATAACTCCAGCTGTGTCAAGTTAACACAAAGCTAGCCAGTACAGACAGTCTTACCAGTCTTGCACAGATTTTACTTGTTTGGAGAAACAGAAGTTGAGTAAAATATGTTTTAGAAGAATTTTACTAATAAAACATATTTAATACATCATTTTGCAAGACATGGCTTTAATAATCCCCAATTCAAAAATTTTAGGCAAAACTGATAATCTATTAACAACTCTTTTTCAGCTTACTCTGCGATTATGTCTTTATAGTTTTAAGATGTGCCATAGAATATTCATCCAGAAATTAAAATAATAATGTAGCAAACAATTCTGTGAAAATAACCCCTCACAGATGGAAGCTATACAGCTCAGAACTTTATGAGTCACACTCTTGGAAGAGTCTCATTCTTCCTCAGTCTGTCAACAAAGGGAGATGCAGCGTGATGGCGTTTTCATATTACGCCTTTAACATCTGCTGCATGGTGTCCCGCTTTTATCTCTATCTGAGGAAACATCTATAAATATTGGTAAAGATTTTCACTATACATTTTCTCAGATTGTCTATCTCTGTATCCATTCTCTTAGCCACACCACACCTCTGAGTGCCTGGAGCGTGGTATTTTCTGGATACATCTTGTTAGGGTTTCACCTAAGGCTGTGCAGACAACTCTGCTGTAAGGGCAGTATGGCGTGCTCTGCAATGCCAGTCTGAGGCACTGGGTGGAACGACCTTTTTCTTCCTTTCTTCTTAGCTGCCGTGCTGATTCCTTAGCAATAGTGAGTATTGTAATTTTAAATGAGTCAATATTTCAGAAATTTATTTTTACTATGTTAATTTTAAATGAAAGCCATAGGAAAGTGAAGAAGAGACTCATGAAACAATTTGAATTATGGCTTTGTGTCAGTCTTTTAAAAAACGCAACATAAACATTGATTGTAGTGATATCAGTGTCTCTAGATTAAGATCTCAGCAAAGTAATTCATTAGCTAGAAATAATTTTACTTATTTGATGCTTAGCTTGTAGTCAGATTAGATATTTTGGTTGATATAAAAGAAATTCAGGGCATTTAAAACAGAAACTAACAAAGCAGACTTGGATATTTGGACTGAAAACTACACATAGCTTCATATACTGATAGCAACAGATTGTTTATTATTCGTCTGTGTGACTGTCATGTGGTATCCAGAGCCTTGGAGTGGTAGAATCCCTTGGAAAGGGCTGTGGAGTACATGTCTGGGATTGAGTTGGCAGTGTCACACTGGTCTATTGGCTGGATTGGCATCCTCTCTTTGTTGCTTTTCTTTAGGTGGGACTCTTCCCTGGTCATTGTGTCGAGCTAATTAACCAGAAAGTTCCTCAGTCAGTGACCAACTCAGTGCCAAAACCAGGTAAGTTCCCCCTTCTCCCTTTGGGTCACTGTGCCCAGCTGGGTGCGGATACATGCAGTATATTTTGAGAAAGTGTTTTGCTTGCTTTACTGTTCTTTGCATTCATTGATGTAACACATGTTTTAAATGGTTTTGATTTTTAAGTGCTTTCCTTTGTAGAGCATGTTACAAAAGGCTTATGTGCATTTCATTGTTGGGTAATTTTAATGGACTGTGGGTTAGGTTAAGCTTTGTTATTATTTGCTCTTACAGGTACCTAGTAGGAGGCTAGGGAATGGTGGATAAGTTGAGTAAGTTAGAGAAGTGACATGGTCTGTAATCCCATTATATGGGAGGGAGAGGCAGGAGAATCAGGAGTTCAAGACCAGACACACACACACACACACACACACACACACACAAGGAGACCTGAAAGAGACAGGATGACCAGCCTATCTAATCTGGGTGGTATGACTGACTAGTTGAAAATTAAAAGATGCAAAGAGTATGTATTTTATCTGCAAGAATGGGCATCTAGCAGTTTTGAACAGCCTTTCTAGTCATGTAGTTTATTTCTAGCATGTAAATATGCACCACAGGCTACAGAGACTACGACGCTGTAAGTGATTTATGGAATGAAGAGATGGAGATTTTTAAATGTATGTGAGAGGTTTTACCTGGGTGGGTGGGATTCTGCTGAATTCCCAGTAGAGGATGCCTGGTTTCATATGCATTTTTATTTTTATTTTCTAAAGAAATGGTCTAATTGTGTAGGGCGGCCTGACGCAAACCTTCAATCTTCCTGCCTCTGCCTACTGAGCATTAGGGTTAGAGCTGTATGCTAGCTATATGGCTTGACATAAATGTTTAAAAAGAAAAACAAAACCAGAATGAGTTTTGGAGGGAACAAGTAGTGAAATCTTACATTCCTTTGTTTCTTTCTTTTTATTTTAATGAAAGAAGGAGACATTTCTGGGTCCCCAAACTCATGTGAGCTGTTTTTCCTGAAGCACCCGGAGAGTCTAGGACTCATGGTTTTGAAGCAGGAAGAGAGAGGCTTCCTGCTCCCTGTGGAGTGCACTGCCTGGCCTGCTCTCAGCACCCATCAGGCATGTGGGAGCGCGGAAGGGGAGCAGTCTTTCACAGGCTATCTCTTGAATCATGGGTAGGGGTCATTGTTCCAGTTTCTCTTATGCCTATTTGTTTATTTTAGGGCGACTAAATTTATTTCTCAGTAAGGAAACGTATTCAGAACAGTCTTGTCTTACATGTACAAGTCAATCCTGCTTGAGCCAGGATTCTCTCTCATTTTCAAGAAATTTTGTCATCTTTAGAGTATTTGATTGATAAATATTTATCAATAGCGTCGGTGATTATGTTTCTTTTACAGTATGGCATTAGTCATGTAAAAGGCATTTTAAATATAATTTATATACCATGAAGTTCACCCTTTTAAAATTCATAATTCAGGGCTGCTGGCAAGATGGCTTCACAGGTTAAGATGCTTGTCACTCAAGCCCAGGGACCTGAGTTCCATCCCCAGAGCTCACGGAAAAGTAGAAGGAGCAGAACTGACCCCACAGAGTTGCCCTCTGACCTCTGCACTTGTTTAAATACAGCACGCACATACACACAAACAAACCTTTTCATATTTATAAAATGAAATATATATTTCAAGGTCTTTAGTGTCCTCATAGCTGTAAAGACACTGTGGGTTGTCTTTATCATCCCTATAAGAAACCCTGTGTCAGTTAGCAGGCGCTGGAGACTCTCTGCTCTACCCTCTGTCTGTATGGCTTTCTATTCTAGACGTTTTATATTTTGTAGCTGGCTTCCTTCACTCTGCATGTTTTCAAAGCTTTCCATGCTGTAATATAGCTATAATTTAACATTTGCCTATTTGTGTGTTGTTTTTATTTCTGACTGCTATGAACAATCACATGTAAGTTTTAGACATGTTTTCATCTTTCTGGTATATAGGTTTTTTAAATTAATGTTTTGATTAATGTAAAACTAATGGGTTTCCTAATGATACATAGATATACACTGCTATACTTTGCCCACATTCACTCACAACTATCCTTACATGTTCTGTTCTCCCCTTCAAATAGATATCTGCTTTCATGCTGTCTAGATTCTGCACCTGAGGGAGACCAGACAGAGTTTTGTCCTTTAGTTCTTACATGACAAAATGCATGTGTGAACTTAGCCTTCTCCTTCCCCATTACCCTCTCTTACTTGTTGATGTCTTTAGACACTTTCCTCCCCAGTTCATAGTCACTTTCCTACTCCATGTCACAGTATACTTATCTAAATCTGGATTTGACTTGTAGGAGAGATGTGATAGCTGTCTTGCTGAACCTGGCTTATTTTGCTTTACACAATGACTCCAGTTTCATTTTTTTCCTATAAATCACTGTTTGATGGCTAATCTCAGTTGTCACCTTGACATACCTGGGAGCAGTCCTATTTATGGCTGATGTGTGTATGTGTCACACTTAAAAAAATGATTCATCTGTTGATGGCCAACCTTTCCTGGTTCCATATTTTGGCTGTTGTGAATACTACAACAGTAAACATGAATGTGTATGTGTTTATGGTCTGCTGGTGTAACTTCCTTTGGATATGTGTCCAAGGGTGGTGTAATAATCACTGTTCTCACTGCTGTGACAAAAAACCCGACAAAGCAACTTAAGGCGGAGGCTTTGTGTTGACCTAGTGTTGGGGTGCTCACAGTTCACCATGCTAGGGGAGGCCTGGCGAGGGGGATACGAGATAGTGGGTCACATTATGTCCTCAGAGTTACTGCTGTTGTGATGAAATACCCTGACTGAAGCAACAGGGGAGGAGGGTGGTGATTTGGCTTACACACTTCTACACCACTGGCCATCTTTAAAGGAAGTCAGGACAGGAACTCAGACAGGGCAAGAATCTGGAGGCAAGAACTGATGCAGAGGCCATGGAGCTATACTGCTTACTGACTTGCTCAGCCTGCTTTCTTATGGAATCTAGGACTACCAGCCCCCACACAATGGGCTGGGCCCTCCCCCTTCAATCACTAAATAAAATCATTGAAGGCTTATTTACAGCCCATCTTATGGAGGAATTGTTTTAGTTGAGGGTCCCTCCTCTTAGGTGACTTCAGCTCGAGACATAAAACTAGCCAGCTCAGTCAGGAAGTGGAGATAGGAATGCAGCTGGCTCCTTCCTCTTTCCCCTTTTTATTCAGTATGGGAATCTAGTCCAGGAGACAGTACCGCCCACATTCAGAGTAAGTTTTCCCAATTAAGTCTTTTTAGAAACACCATAGATATGCTCATAGGCATATTTATATATCTGAATCACCTAGGTGATCTATATGTTTATTGTCCATTTGTATTTTTTCTATTGAGAACTGTTTAATTTACTTGCCCATTTATTGAATGATTAATTTGTGGGGAAATCTTTATAGTCTAGATGATAACCTCTTCTGACTTGTACAGTTGACCAAGATTTTTACCTGTTCTGTAAACCATCTCTTTACTCGGCTAATTGCATTCTTTGCTGTGCAGACTTTTTTTTTTTTTTTGTTTTTCGAGACAGGGTTTCTCTGTGTAGCCCTGGCTTGTCCTGGAACTCACTCTGTAGACCAGGCTGGCCTTGAACTCAGAAATCCACCTGCCTTTGCCTCCCAAGTGCTGGGATTAAAGGCTTGTACCACCACGCCCGGCTGACAATTTTTAATTTCATGCACCTGTACTTTGTCAGATCTTGAAATTATTTCCTCAACTATTTCAGAAAGTCCTTTCATGTATGTGCCTGTATCTTAAAGTGATTTTGTAGGTTTTTTTTTTCCTCTAGCTGTTTCAGAATTTCAATTCTTTATTAAGTTTCAGAACATATATTAAGTTTTGGTAAATTTGGAACTGAATTTTGCACAGCATGAGAGGTGTGACTCTCGTCTCATTCTTCTACGTGTGTATATCTACCTTCCTGAAAATGATTTCCTTAATCCTATACATGCCTTGAAAAATCATTAAGTGGCTTAAGTTACATGGCTTGTTTCTAGACATTGCATTCTACTCTTCTCTTAAGAGAGAGGGTGCACAGAGACAGAGAGGGGCAGGGCAAGAGCGTGAGAGAGAGTGCCACCTGCCATGTCCTTTGGATGCTGTAGTGTAATTTTAGATCAGGTCTTGTGATGTAATTACCCTTGCTGTTACTGCTTAGGGTCTCTTTGGCTGGTCAACATTCTTGTGCTTCAGTGAAGATTCTTTTTTTCCAGTTCTGTGAAGACTGTTGTTAGGATTTTAGTGGTAATTACATTGAGTATATAGATAACTTGGTAATTCAGCCATTTTTACAATATTAATTCTTCTAATCAATAATCATGGGAAGTCTTTCCTTTTTTTCCAAATTTTTTATTAGATATTTTCTTCATTTACAATTCAAATGTTATCCCAAAAGTCCCTTATACCCTCCCCCGACCCTGCTCTCCAACCCACCCACTCCCGCTTCTTGGCCCTAGCATTCCCCTGTATTGGGGCATATAATCTTTGCAAGACCAAGGGCCTCTCCTCTCAGTGATGACCAATTAGGCCATCTTCTGCTACATATGCAGCTAGAGATGGGAAGTCTTTCTATTTTCTAGTGTCTGCTTCCATTTCTTCGTTTTGTTTCTTAAAATCTTCATAAATGTCATTTGCCTTGTTTAGGCTTAATCTTAGGTAGTTATTTTATTTTTTAAACTATAGTGATTTTTTCCCCCTCTTGATGTCTTTCTCAGCACATTCATTATTGGTGTGTAGAAAAGCTACTAAAGTGTTTATTTATGCCGGGCAGTGGTGGCGCATGCCTTTAATCCCAGCACTTGGGAGGCAGAGGCAGGTGGATTTCTGAGTTCGAGGCCAGCCTGGTCTACAGCGTGAGTTCCAGGACAGCCAGGACTGCACAGAGAAGCCCTGTCTCGAAAAACAAAACAACAACAACAAACAAAACAAAACAAAACAAACAAAAAGTGTTTATTTATTAGATCTAAGAGTCTCCTGGAGGCCGTTCTGTAGGGTCTGCTAAGCTGTGTGCAAAGGACAATGTGCCCCTCCCCTGCTTATGTTCCTTTGACACTTTCTCAGCCCTTACTGGTTAGTTAATACTTTAAGCACTGTGCTGAATGAAGAGTGTAGTGATTGGATACCTTTACCTTTCTCCTGATTTAGAGCTATGCTGTCAGTTCCCTCTTATGGTAACACTGGCTATAGGTTTACCGTAGGTAGCCTTTATTATATTGAAGTATGTTCCTTCTTGTTCTTCAATTTTTTCAAGAGTTTTTATTTCTCAAACTTTATCAAAGGCATTTTTTGCATATAATTAGATTATCACCAGATTTCAGTCCTTAAGTCTATTTATGTGATTCCTTTTGTTTGTTACACCATCTGTGCTAGTTAGTTTTTTTGTCAACATGACACAAGCTAGAGTCATGGGGAAGAAGGAGCCTTAATTGAGAAAATGCCTTCTTACCACACTGACCTGTGGGCAAGGCTGTAGGGGTACCCCCTTGATTAATATTGATGTGGGAGGGCACAGCCCACTATGGACAGGTGGCCCTTGGTCATATAAAAAAGGAACCGTAGAGAGAAAGCCAATAAGCAACATTCCTCCATTGCCTCTGCCTCAGTCCCTGCCTTGACTCCCTGCCCTGACTGTTCTTTAGTGATGGATTGTGACTTGGGAGTTGTAAGTTGAAACAACCTTTTTCCTTCCTATGCTGCTTTTAGTCATAGTGTTTTATCATAGAAACAAGCTAAGATAGCATCCTTGAAGCCTGAAGCAAAACGAACATGGTCATGATGTTTGGTCTGAATGTGCTCTTGGTTTTTTTGCAAATATTTTATTGGGAGTTCTTGTGTCTCTATTCATTTTGGAAATAGGTCTGTGATTTTTCTCTGTTTGTTGTGTCTTTCCCTGTTCTTAATATTTGGACAACACTCACATTCACAAAAGGGTTAGATGGTGTTCCTTTTCTTTGTATTTGTGGAACAGTTTGAGAAGAACTAGGGTTAAGTCTTCTTTGGAAGTCTGGTAGAAGTCAGTGGTGAATCTTATGAGTCCTGAGATTTGGGGGCGAGGGCGTGGTGGAGGAGAGGAGCTTTTTTCCTTTTCAATATCATCGATTGTTGTGGATCTTTTAAAGTTGTTTTTTTTTTTTTTTTTTTTAAGTTTTTTTTTTTTTTTATATGTAAGTACACTGTAGCTGTCTTCAGACACTCCAGAAGAGGGAGTCGGATCTTGTTACAGATGGTTATGAGCCACCATGTGGTTGCTGGGATTTGAACTCTGGACCTTTGGAAGAGCAGTCAGGTGCTCTTACCCACTGAGCCATCTCACCAGCCCTTAAAGTTGTTTTTAATCTCTTAATTTGTGTGGGTTGTATGTTTCTTAGGTTTTTTTATTTTCCAGTTATTTCAGAATATGGTTTCAATTTTTTTTCCCTGAGACAGGATTTCTCTGTGTAGTCCTGTGTGTTCTGGAACTTACTTACTCTGTAGACCAGGCTGGCCTGGAGCTCAGAAATCCACCTGCCTCTGCCTCCCAAGGGCTGGGATTAAAGGCGTGCGCCACCACTGCACTACCTGGCTCAAATTATTTTCTAATGATCTGAATTTTATTGGAATTTGATGTACCTCTTTTTTTTTTTTTAATGTTTAATTTTGTTATTTTGGGTATTCTAGCTTTTGATTTTATATGGCTTCATCACTCTTTCCCCCTCCCAGCCCCTCAAAGAGACAACTCTTTGGTTCATGTCTTCTTTTTCTTGTTAGTCTCTCAGTCATCATTTCATTGTTTTTTTCCCTTTGATGTTTATTATTTCTCTCCTTCTGCTGTTTTGTGTTGGTCTTGATTTTTCTTTGGCTTTAAAGTACATCATAATGTTGTTTATTTAAGCTCTGTGAGTTTTTAATCTAAGGATTCATTCTGTAAACCTTCATTTTTTTTTTTCTGTTTTTGCTGCATCTCAGAGGTTCATTTTCACTTAGCAATATTTTTGTATTCTCCCTGACTTCGTTAGTGTCCATTGGTCATTCAAGAATATGTTATTCAATATCCCAATTATTTATGTAGTTTGAGGTATTATAGAAAATAGATGATATTGATACTAGTTGTATCAATCTCAACTTGATTATATTTATTAAGACTGGTCACATGACCTAGAATGTGGTCCACTTTAGAGACTGTTAATTGAGCCTCAGAGAGGAGTATTTATTCTGTAATTTTTGGATGGAAGATTCTCTGTTATGTCTATTTCATGTATGGTGCAGTTTAACTTTGAGGTATATTTGATGATGTTCATTCTGGTTGATGTACTTATTGCTGTGAGTGGGGTGCTGAAATTGCCCATCATATTGTCTTAGAGCACATCTGTCCTGTCTGTCAGTATTATTTGTTAATGACATTGGGAGCTCTAATATTTGGTATACATATACTGACAGCTGTTATCTTTGTTTTTCTCTTTGTTATTAACTAGTAGCCTTTAATATCTTCTACTGCTTTGGGTTTGTAATCTACTTGATAACATCGGATGTGACTGTTTCCTTGGTCTCTCTGTGACCAGCTAGGTGTACTGCTAGGCATCCTTTTGCTCTGTGTTCTTTTGCCACTGACTTTCTAGGAGCAATCTCCTAGTTGGACCTTTAAGAAAATCCCATCAGGTAGCCATTGTCTTTCAAATAGTGAACTAAGACCTTAGCCACTGTGTTTCAAATAGAGAGCTAAGACCATCTACAGTTAAGGTTCTTGCTGAATCCTGTAATTTTGGTGACTACTTTTTCTCATTGGTTAGACTGTCATTTCTTTTTAATTATTTACTGCAGTGTTGGCTTGTTGGTCATGAATTGCTTTACTATATGCCCTTATTTTCTAGCCAATTTAAAAATACAACTTTGCTAGACACAGCAATGTGTATTGAGTATTCTTGAGAGGCTTAATTCCTAGCACCACTCAGAGGAGCAAAGGGCCCTTGTGACAGCAGCAGCAGCAGCAGCAGCAGCAGCAGCAGCAACAGCAGCAGGAGGAGGAGGAGGAGGAGGATGCCAAGCAAGCTTAGGAAGGGTTCTGAAAGTCAGCTGCTCTGTGTGGCAGCTGCATGACTTAGCAACTTTGACTTATTCATTTTTCTTGATGGTTTTCTTTGGTGGAGACTACCAGTACAAATTGAATGGAAGTCGAAAGCATGCATACCCTTGTTTTATTTACAGTCTTAGGGGGATGATTTCAGTTTTTGGCCATTGGGGAAATTGTTATCTGTTTGCAGTTTCATAGATGTTTATTATCAGACCAAGGGACTTTTCCTTTAGTTCCGTTTTGTTCAATGTTGTAAAAGTGGTTGTCAGATTTTTAGAAAAGCCAAGTTATTAAGGTGATTGTGGATTTTTATGAGTACAACCAAAAATGTTGTCATTTCTTTAGTGTTGTTTCATCTGTCTTCTTGTGTTGGAGTGAAAATTTTAGTAGTCATTACGTCGCAACTTGGGTAATTTCAGTCAGCGGTGTTCTTAAAACCCTGGTTTTTAAAGCCTAATTTAACACTGGCATGAAAATGATCTGTATTAATAACATATTTTCATGTTTTCAAGGAAAAGTAATGCTTCTCATAATAATAATCTCAGAAGCCTCTACAGTTGAGAAAGTCAGTCACCTGCAGAAAGGCTTAAATTCACAGAATTGCAAGTCATTGTTAATTTTAGATCATTAGAAGAAAGACAAGTATACCTTCAACAGCTAATGGTTTATCTTTTAGAACAACTCAGAGTGGGCCTAAGGAAATGTGCATTCCTAATACAGATTGAAAGAGCTGATGCACATTCAATCAGCCTTGGGCTTGTTTCACACTTTAAAACTGTCTTTGCCTACAGTATAAACAACTCGAATGTTCTATTTATTTTTAACATTGCCATCTGTCACTGCAGGATGCCAAATCAGAAAGATGCAGCTATAGTTTGAGTCTGAAAACTTAAAGCTTCCTATATTATTATACAACAAGGGCAATGGGAATTTTTTCCCCTTTAAAGCTGTTTTTTTTAAAGTATTCTTATTGTGTTCAATAACTCATGTAGATGAAAATGAAACTTGAGATATTGTATCTTGACCAAGACAGCAAATAGCCATAGTGCTTAAGGGGGGAAGGTACAGTTTTGAGAGACGAGAAAGGGAGGAGAAGCAGGGGATAGCAGGAGATAGCTGGATGGGAGAAGCTGCAGCTGTGCCCTGAGGGGGAGGAAGTGCATCTCCTCTGGCCTTGGGTTGGTGGCGTTCATTCATTGAGGAGCTATTGGTATCTCTTACCAGTTTGGAAACACTCTCAGCTGTTGTCTCCTCTCTTCTCCTGCCCACATGACTTACATTCCATGGTACTGGTACTCTTCCCTGATCTTGGGCTCTATTCTGTTCCCTCTATTCTCTTATGTCTTTGTATGGATACTTTCTTTTTTTTTTTTTTTTTTTTTTTTTTTTTTTTT
>NC_034599.1:27144868-27147641 GCF_900095145.1 Mus pahari
CTCTGCCTCCCGAGTGCTGGGACTAAAGGCGTGCGCCACCACGCCCGGCTGTATGGATACTTTCTATTGACCTGTCCTCAACTTCAAGTGATTCTGCTTTCTGCTCTGTATAGTTTTCTCTTAAGCTTATGTGAAAAATTCTTAAACAGTAATGCCATAGCTTCATTACCGGTATCAACATGTGTGATCTTTTAAAAATTATCTCCTTGGTGACATTCTATGTCTATCACATTATCTAACCTTGTTTGTGAGAGAGATGGGGTGTGTGGTGGGGGCGGAAGAAGAAGGACCATCAGGACTAGTCGGAAGCAGAGTGCGCTTCTGTTGTTGTTGTTCCTTCAGACAATCTTTAAATGACTCCAACTTCTCAATAGTAAAAGAATCACTAGACCAAAAGATCCCAAGCAAACTTATCTTTCATTCCATATATATGTGAACCTCAAACAGCACGCAGACATTACCAGCCTCCAGAACACAATGTGAAATATTCCTAAGGAACATAAAGATTTAGTATATAAGAATGAAATTACAGTACACTTTTGATATATGAGCTTTAAAACACAAAAGACCAGGGACCCTGATTGAAATAGTTGTACAGAAATTTTTAAAAAGCCCTCAGTAGTCGTTTTAATACTGTGATCATTTAGCATATTTAGCACAGAAATAGTATTGAGTTCTCTCCTAGAACCTATGACCTGTGAAACCACATATTATTATATATAGATATATATGTATATGTTATGAACTATAATAAGATCAGAACATCTGTCATCCTTCCTCAGAGACACTTCTTGGAGTAGGTAGCAATTAGCACAAAGACCCAGCTGATCAACATGCAGAGAACAAAAGACTGTAGAATGTTCAGCTCCAGATTGGACATGCCATTTCTTATGCCAAGGCTCAGCAATCTTAGCAGAAGAGAGGGCAGAAAGATTAGAGGTGGTGGATGATGTCATAAAAACTGTTTTCCAGACACAACAGGAGTACCCACACATATGAGCTTGCAGTGTTTGTGACATCATGCATTAAACCTGTGAAAGTTTCAACTAGACAAAATTCCTTTATAGAGGGCAGGAGGGTAGCTATGTAGGCACTCCACTAGCTGAGCAGATATTAGCATTTTATGGCAGCTGTGAGAGGGAAAATCCCGTTTTGTTTTTGTTTTGTTGTTGCTGACCATAGAACAGAGCAGGCCTACATTTCAAGATTATCTGGATCACATAAACTAGGCCAGATGGAGACAGAAGTATTTTTTTTTTTTTTTTTAAACAAGAATCTCAAAGTTGGGTACAGTGGGCTGGGAGAGTTAAGAGGGTGATGGGGAGGAGGTGGGGAGGTGAATATATTCCAAATGTATTCTATAGGGTTCCAACGCCTTTCTAAACTCTGCAGGCATCTGCAGTACAAGTGGTGCACAGCCATCTATGAGAGCAGAACACCCATATGCAGACAATAAATAAATCTTCAAAAATATGTTGTATGAAGTTCTCTAAGAAGTAATAATTCTTAAAAATCTAAAAAAATCAAATGTCAATAAAAATAGAGATATAAAAATGTCAATATGAAGTAATAGTTAGCAAAACGATTCTAGGTAAGTTAAAGTAGAAAAGAGATGTGTCTGTCTCAGGTGTGCTAAGCTGTATTTCAGTTTCCTGTTCATTGATTCATGTGATTTAATTCCCAGGTCAGAAACAAGATCTAGGTAATTGATACAGATAATTATTTGGTTTAAAACTAATGTACCACTATTATTATTATTATTATTATTATTATTATTATTATTATTATTATTTTGGTCTTTCAAGACAGGGTTTCTCTGTACAGTCCTGGCTGTCCTGGAACTCACTCTGTAGACCAGGCTGGCCTCGAACTCAGATATCCACCTGCCTCTGCCTCCCAAGTGCTGGGATTACAGACATGTGCCACCACTGCCCGGCCTCACAAATTATTTTTTATTGTATATATTTAATGTTTTAACCCGTGTCCACACCATGATACATATATGGAAGTCCGAGGACAGCTTGCATGAGTTAGTTCTTTCCATCACATGGGTCCCAGGGATAGAACTCAGATCTTCAGTCTTAGCAGCATGCACAGTAACCTGCTGAGTCATCTCTCGGGCCCTGATTATAGTATTTATAGTCAGTGGTGGGAGAAGGAGCCTCTCTAGATGCCCCCACAAATAGGCTTGCGGGATGTATTTTTGTCCTCTGTTTGGTAATAGCCAGTTTCATTTTTTCTCTGGTAGCAGATACAGAAATAGCTTAGCTTTCATTTGAGGAAGAACTTTATAATTAAGCATGTAACTGGTGAGACCTTTACATTTATTTAAGAAGTAATTTAATATGGTACCATATCAGTCTGACTCAGTAGTATAGTTTTGAAATGAAGAATAAAAGTCTCCGTAGTTTTTGTTTGTTTCTTTGTTGTTTGGGGCAGTGCTGGGAGTGGAGTTGAAGTCTTTGGCTGTGGTGGTCAAGGCTGTGTCCCTGAACAGCACTCCCAGCCTGCAGTGTTGGATCTCTTTTTTTTTTTTTTTTTTTTGAGAGTTTCAAAACCACATTTTGTTTATACCTACTCCTCCCTCTTATAGCGTTCTTTTAAGGCAGAATTTCCTTGTGGTGTTTTTCTAAGAAAGTGGTCTAGTGGTCTTCTAATATCTTCCTTTCTTTGTTGTTTTACTTATGAAGTTGCTAATTACAGTTCTTCATTTCTTTTTGCCCCTCCCTCCCTCCCTTCCTCCCTCCCTCCCTCCCTCCCTCCCTCCTTCTTC
>NC_034599.1:27147756-27170064 GCF_900095145.1 Mus pahari
TTACAGTTCTTCATTTCTTTTTGCCCCTCCCTCCCACCCTTTCTCCCTTCCTCCCTCTCTCCCTCCCTCCCCCACCCCTCCATCCCTTCATTTTTTGAGTTTGCAGCTCCTTTATTGGCATCTTCTTTCAGGGTCACTTTATCTGAAGTGACCACAATTTTCCTTATTTTATTTAGAATGTTATCTTGAATATTCTTCCTGCTGCATATACACATATGTGAGACTGATACTTTAAGAATCTGGTTTGGGCTATCAAGGGCTCAGTGGTCAAAAGCAGTGGCTGCTCTTCTAGAAGACTCAAGTTCAGTTTCCAGCACCCACATGGTGGCTCACAATCCTATGTAACTCCAGTGCCAGGGGGATCTAATGCCTTCTCCTGGCCATTGTGAGCACCAAGCATGCACGTGGTACACAGATATACATGTAAGGCAAAATACTCATAACAGGAATACAATTAAAATAATTATTTAAACAAGACTAACAAGGTGATAAAATCAGTATCTTTGATGGAAGAGTCAGAGGAGTGTTAGAATGCTTGAGGTAGCCTCCTCCCTGACTACAACTTAAACATTATGTCAAGATCGTATTTTCTTACTCTGCACCAGGAAAAGAACCCTAGAACTTGGATGATACTTTCCCTTTCCTTTTGTTCACCTCCTCTTCCACTTTATGCATAATGCATACTTGAAAAGTTTTTGACTTGTAATTATGAACAAGAGCCATTTTCATTAGAGACATCAAAAATATTTCCTAAGTTCTCACAGTCCCTTAAAACTATGTAAGAAATAGACCCCAGACACACCTGTCCTGCCCTGGTTAGTCCTTGGCACTTAAGAAATCTTTTCGAACTTGGGTTTTATTCATTAATCAGATTAATTTATTCTCTTGTGTGGTGCTAGAGATTTAACCCCAACCTCGTTTATGAGAGGTCTCCTCCCTTGTCACTGAGCAATATTAATATCCCAGTGCCCTGGTAAGTGATTACTTAGGTGTATGCTATATGCTGTAGCTGAAATAGAACCCAGCAGATGGGATTTCATCCTTGGGGGAATTGAGAAGGAGCTATGAGGGGGTGGTGGTGATTGCATCAGTGAGATGTATGGTATAATAGTTAAGTGCTGTGGAGGAAAGTACAGCCAGGAGGAGCTCAGAGTGGGCATCTGGAATATTGTTCTTATAGGGGTGAGATTACAGGAGAGGAGTGTGTTCAGGGAAGGGACCCTTGGAACATCACTTTTGCACAAAGACCTAGAGGAGAAGGGGAGAAAAGATGAGCATACACCCAGGGATGAATTCCAAAGAAGGACCATGGCAGTGTTAAGGTAGAAAGCTGTCTGTATTTTAGCTTGCAAAAGTGCCAGCAGGAGGGACAGGTGAGCTAGAGAGAGAAAGGATTCCTGCCGCTCACTCCCTCCTCCTCAGGCCAGGGTGCCACTGTGGGGGAAGGTAATGAAAAACATCAGAGCAGTTGCTTGAGCTGATGTGCTCTGCTGAAAGGGTAATTTTGGTGGCTGACTTAGGGGTAAAAGAAAAGACTCAAGAGTAGCTGTTTTGGGTGACAAGGCAAGAAGTGATGGTAGCTTTGACCAGTGTGGGGGACATGAAAGTGTTTAGAAAAGTGTTTTGATTCTGAATATATCTGGCCATAGTTCAAAGAATTTGCAAACACACTGTGAAGGCTTTGAATTATTCCAATAATATTTATAATAGAAAGTTAAGAATGTAGCCAGTTGCCTCCCCAATGAATTCTCTTGGCCTCCTACACCCACCAAAGCCTGTCTTACTCCCTTTTTATAGACCGACATCTCTAAACGTTGTGTTAAATGTGAAGAATAGTGACAGATGATTTCTTCTTTGCTATAAGTGATCAATAGTTGACACAATACAGTTAAAGGTACTTGCAAATTTTTTGTTTTGAAATGTCTTAGAAAAAATTTGCAAAAATAGAACAGCGAGATCCTTTGTCCTTGTCACTCCCTGAGTTGTTACATCTTACATAACAAGCTGTGCAGTGCATTATGAAAAGCAGGGGATTGATGTCATCCAATACAGTTAACCATAGCGGAGACTTCACTCCCAAATCTGCCAGCATCGGTATGCTCTCCCGTGTATCTCCACGTGGTAGAGAACAGCCTCTGGGTTTGGCATGAGAGCTGCTGCTGTGAGCTCTTCAGTTCTCTCACACCTACAGAAACTTTTGTGGAATATACTTATTCTTACCTCTTAATATTTTCAGTAATATAAAATCCATGTGGATTGCACTGGGGGCTAGCAAAATGGCTTTCTATGATACATGTTTCTTTTGTTCACGTCTTGGTTCTCTGTGTTTGTGTGAAGAGTGCACATGTGTCTGGACATTTGTGTGGGTGTACACACCCTTACATGCATGTGGAGTCCAGAGGTCGCTGTGGTTGTCTTTCTCAATCAACCTCAACCTTATTTTTGGAAACAGGAATTTCTCACTGAACTCAAAGCTAACCAGTTCAACAGGACTGTTTGGCCAGTGAGCATCAGGTGTCTGCTGCCTCTTTCTCCCATGTGCTGGGTTTATAGACACCTACCACCACAGCAGGCCTTTTGTCTGGGTGCTGGGGCTCTAAGTTAAGTACTCATGCTTGTATAAAAGGCAATTTACCAACTGAGCATTTCCAGAGCACCCTGTCTTTGTTCCTTTTCCCCTCCTCTTTTCTCTCCCCTGCCCTCTGTTATGTTTAGTATTGAACAAAGAAATACTTTTTTTGGGGGGGGCGTGAGGTTAATTTGAAATTAAAGAAGACACCTTCTTTGTCATGAATAAGTCTTAAATCCTGTTCATTAAAACCCCATGTCCACAGCTCTTCCACTGCTGGAAGTTTACGTGGTATGTTCTTGCCACTCTTGGGATTCTCTGTGTCCTTTTGTGTTTAAAACTAAATCAAACCGTTCTTTCTTTACCGTGACTTGCCATTTAGCACCAGTTGTATATTCAGAGCTGTGTTCAAACACAGAGGGAAGCGTGTAACCCAGAGTCTCACATGAAGCATGGTGAGCACTCGGTGGGTATGGTCTCTGCTGCTTAATCGCTCCGCTGCTCTGCCACACTGATCAGCCGCGCCTCGGCCGCGCCGTCTTCATTTGTAAGGTCAGATAACAGCATCAGCATTAGAGAGTTGGATGAAGATTTTTGTAAGCACTTAGATTGTGTCAAGTACCTAGTAATGATTTTGTTGAAGAAAACAATATCTGACTGAAATTTTAATTGGAATTAGTAAAACCTCAATTGGAACAGGAAGTATGTCAGTGTTTTCTAGTTTATTTTTTTTAAAAATCCAGTTCAGTGGAGATAGTGTGGCACCGGTGAGGGGGTCTCTTCAGAGTGTAGTATTGTGCAGATAACTAATGATAATGTCTTAGCAATGCTTCTGTGGTAGAGATTGCTGAGCATTGCTTGCTGGTGAATGTTTCCAGTAGAGGACAGGAAGTGCCTTGGAGTCAGTGACAAATTGAGTCTCACACTGTGCAGTGAAAGTTTGGAAGTGCTGTGTTTTCAGTTCTGAGCAAACGTTCCTTTTCCCTGGTACATGTATAGTTGCCATTCTCAAAGCTTTCTATGCAGAGGCTGTGTAAATGTCTTGAAACATGTCAGTAGCATAGCAGTCATAGCCTAGTATCAACCAAGCTATTGAAAGGTCTGTCCCCCAGCCTGTTACTAACAATACTTCCTACTTGGTTGCGTACCTTTCTTGTTTTCCTTTGGCTTAACATGCCTCCTTTTTTCAGATACACTGTCCCCACCCACTTAGCAAACACAAATAACTGAATAGTCAGTGACTGGCAAAGCATGAAGGGCACAGTTGCAGTTCCCTAGGACTCCTTTCTGACCAGGAAACGCTCACCTGTGGGAGGCTGCTGGGTGGAGCCATGCTGGTGAAGCCTGTTCTGCAAGTGTGAGCTTAAGTTGGGGCGTTCCTGTGGTGTGGCAAAGCTGTACCGACTGAGAGGAGGATTAAGCTCCTGAAGGCAGAGAGCTCTCACGGAGGCTGACTCAAACAGGGCTGAAATCTGGGCCAAGTGCTTCTGAAAGGGGGACCTGGAAACAGCTGGCACCTCCAAGGGTGGTAGAGACCTGGCCAGGAGCTCTCTGGTGCTGGAGAAGGTCTGCGCTGCTGTGATTATGTTTCATTTGTAAGCTGTTGCACAGAATGCACAGCCACCGTTGCCTGCTGAGTCTACTGCTAAATACAGTCACGGAGTAATTTTAAATACTGATCTTAAAACTTGCATCACAGCAAGAGGTAAGGAGATCACAATCCGTCATTCAATATTTCATTCAAACTACTTTGGACTAATTCCTTGGAGATATTTTTAGATCCTATTTGATCTAAGATCTTAAGAGAGTATGTGATTCAGCATTTATCTGGAAATTGAATAATAACATTAATATTTGTCTTGTTTGTAGAGGTGTAATAACTTCTTAAAGTAAAATTTGTCAGTTGTACTGCACACGTATTATTTTTCCAGAGATTTTTAGGAAATACTTATTTTTCTACTGTTTCTGGTCAGCTTATTTGGTAATGCCTTCTAGACCTGAGTTGTTATAACAGAGATTCTCATCATTAGATAAGTATGCATGTAAGTGTGTGTACTTGTGTATGTGTGTGAATGTTTCTTGTGGGCTAATACTATTTTGATGTTTGATTAGAGGAAAATCAGCAAGGCTCTGGAAAGTCTGCCTTGTTAGCATAAGGAAGTAAGTTCCTGTCTGTCTGTCTTCCCCATTCCTGCCAGCATTCTGCTCCTGCCAGCACTGTCCTTCCCAAGGACCAGTGTCTTCACTCAGGAAGGACTGTGTCTCTTCAGAGACTGCACAGCCCTGCTTACGTGGAGCTTTGATAGAGCGTTTCATTGTGCTCTCTCACTAGCATGCCATGGAAGGAAGCATTCTCTCTAACACATAGCAGCCCAGTTATGGTTTCTTTGCAAGATTGACCCACCATTGCTTACATTGTAATCACTGTTATCAATTTCAAAACAGTAGGTAGAGAAGTTTCAGAGTTTAGAGTTCTTTTTCATAGTCAACTTAGAAAAAAAAAAAAAGCTGTCACTCAGTCTAAATGATCTGAAAGCACTTTTCACTTTTCAGGTATTGAATAATAATGTTTTGTACTCAGTAGAAGAGAGCAGAAATCTAAAATTAAAGGAGAGAAAAGTTAAAAACAATCCTATATTTGTCCAAACCCTTCCTAGGTTACCCTTCTTTGGAGGTATATGCCAAATTTGACTAAACTTGTCTGAAAAGCTGAGTCAGATTCTTTGTCAGTCATGTACTAAGGGAAGATTACCAAAGTTTTCATATCAAAGGGGAAAGAAATTGTAATGTGGAAAACAGTTCCCACTTCCTGACACAGGGCTAATGTTTGACGCGGTCATTCCTTGTAAGGTAAGTGGTGGCTGTTTGGATTTTCATTTCATTGTATCATGTAGGAAACAGGGATCTAGTCGGTAATATGCTAAAGATCTCAAAATTCTGAAGGAAGGAAGCAACTTTCGCCTTTAAAGAGACTTGCTGTAAGTTGCATTTTCTCAAAATACTTATATTTTTAGAACCATCCCTTCTACCTTTTGCTGTAAAACCTTTACACCCTGCCCTCAACCCATCTCTGGTCATTCTAGTGCTCCACACCAGTCTTGATAGCCTAATGACTATAGCCAGTGACTGTATGCTTGGGCTTGAATCTAATCAAAGAGAGAAAGAAGATCCAGGAAAGAGGAGTTTCATGCCATTCAGTTTAAGGTTCTAAAATTTTGTTTCCTAGAAGTTTATGTAGTATTTTGGTAGACCTATTACCTTTGATATACCTGAATCCCTAAAATATGTTGTTGCAATACTTTAATTTTTATAAGAATGTACATATTAATACATTTTTTTCCTGAAATCATACTAACCAAATAGTACATCCTAGAAAAATAAGAGTCCAAGCAATATTAAACTTCTTAGCAGGTTTAAAAATCTGTAACCTGTGTATTATCTCATTCTGGTGTTAAAATACATTCAGCATCAAGGAATTTATATCTATCTCAAGTTTCCTCCTACTCGCTTCTGGTAAAATGCAAATCTTCCTTTTGTTCCACTTTTAGAAATGAAATTAGTCATAGTCTTTTATATAACTGAGTTGGTAAAGTCACCAAGTTATTAAAAAAACACACTTTGTTTTTGCAAAGAGTTGAGGAACAAAACCACTCACATATATTTTAGTTTGTAATTGAAATTTAAAAAATAAAAACAAGTGTCTGTGAGCAGAAAAAATCTACGAGCTTATCTATATCAACCTAAAGTCACAGAATCTAGATTTGAGCCTCTGTGGTATTTCTAATAGTAGTTATAGCTCCCTGGAAAATCAAATAAGCAGCGTAGATACCAAGAGCTTTATCTAATGTTACTGCATTTTTCCAAGGAACATGGTTTTTTTAAAGCTCTGTGTTGTATCCATGAGTGTTATTGGGTGAAGTGTCCTTTGGTGAAGGACGGCAGCCCAATGCTTCTTTGGTGTCCTTTGCAGACACAGTCTTATTGAAATATCCATGTATTTTAGGCGTGCCCTACAAGTGCCTTGTGCTAGGTGCAGAGAAGCTAGTTGCCTGTTTCCTGCTTCGTTTGTTCCATTTGAGCTGTTCTTTCTTCTGTCACGGAAAGATACTCTTTTGAAAACCACTGCAGACCTATTTTCCAGATCCTTTAAAGTCATTGATTTGCTTTCAGGTCAGCAATGGCTTTGAAATGGCTCCTCATCTCTCTCATCAGCCAATGAGAGCCTATTATATAACTGTCAGAGAGTTATTATTGCCAGTGTGCCATTTTAAATCCAGCATGCAGGATCTGACAGGCATTCCTAGGATACCTGGTTCCCTCCCTTTGAGGTTGGAATGTTAGACATCACTGAGAACTGTGCAGGCTCCAGATAGTTGCTCTTTGGAAGCCTCTTGCAGCTGTCACCTGAATCAGTTACAGAATCCTGTGTTTTCTTACTTTCAGAATTGTTAATCATATATAGAGCAACCCCACCCCCCACCCCAAAACCCAAAACCACACTGTACTTTATTTTGTTTCCCAGTAACATCAAGAACATATTAAAAGCTGAGGCTCAGCCTCCTCAAAGGGGTTTTAAGTTTATGTTTGGGGAATAAGGGCACGAAGCCCAAAGCTGGACAACTGCTATTCCTGATTTCAAAAATAGAAGCTAACTTCAGTGGTTCCTGCAGAAGAAAGACATTAAGGATTTTGACTTTTGAACATCACTCTGCAGAAGCCCAGAATTTTGTAGGTAAAACTTAGCTTGCTTGCTTTCTTTCTTTCTTTCTTTCTTTCTTTCTTTCTTTCTTTCTTTCTTTCTTTCTTTCTTTCTTTCTTTCTTTCTTTCTTTCTTTCTCGTTTGCTGCAGTAATCTTCTTCCTAAAACCTGGGCCAAAAGTTAATCTTTCTAATGTATATGGAGTTGGTCAACAAAAAAAATCATAAAATAAACGGTATCTTATGCTTGTCTAAAAACCTGGAAATGAATAGACCAAAATAATCAATAGGATTATTTTGTAGTATAATCAGTTTTATGCCTAGGGTCTAGAAAGTGATGTATGTTATATAAGTTGGTTATATAAAGACTCCTCCCTCTAATTTTAAGCATCCATGGAACAAAATAATCTATATACTAGACATTAAACTATAACCTTAATGGCAACTTTTTAAGATTAAGTTTTATAAAATCTTTTCTCAAGATGATTTAGGAAGTCCCCCTCTTTAAAACAGAGTTTCCTAATTAAGTTTTAAATAATGATCCTGATAAATTATTTAAAACATAAATATTTCCCATGACTTGAGGTTTTATCTATCTATGTATTTATTTATATGTGCTGTTTGACATTTGTGTTTCCACAGAATTTTATGTTTGGGGGGTACTTTTATTAAAGTCTAGATTTGTGTTGCCTAGTGAAACATTTTATTATACTATTAAACTAAGATCTTACGTTGACTGATTGTCTATAATCTAGCAAAAATCATCAAAAACATATCTTCATATTCTTGGCCCAGTACTTTTTCACTAGCCTAGCCAACAAAGGCCTACTTTCATCAGACAATGGGTCTAGTCTGAAATGCTTCAGAACTTTAAATGTTCTGCATCAAAATGATGCCCTATTGGGAAATTCTATACCAGACCTCATGTGACAAATCAGTCAAAATGGGGACACATTATAACAGTATATAAAATTATTCAAAGACTGAATATAAGACACATGTGGAACATAAATGAATTTCATGTCTAGGTTTGGTCCCCTCTCCTTTTCTTTCCCATGAATACATGAAAAAATATATACAAATTCATAATAAGTAGATAGATAATATATATGTCTGAATCTGAAAATATCAGAAATCTAAAGCATTTATGATGCCAAACATTTTAGATAAGAGAGACTCAGACCGAATTTCTCTTATTATTGAAAACCTATAAAAGCTTTAAATTCTTAGGTTATTGGCTCAAGTATATATTTTAAAATATTCAAATAGGATGACTAGCATTTTAACTGAGTGCCAGTTATATAGATACAGAAAAGTACCAAAGAAACTGAAGAGACCTGAAATATTGGTGCTTGGTTATATTGATATTATACTGCTGGCTATGTAGAAAAGAGGAAAGACATGAATGCCAGTGTTTTTATAACCCTTGACATAGCACATAGTGGGGAAGTAACCATTCTATTTAATATTTCTGTCTGAATATAAACTTCTAAGAGTGTAATAGTGATTAGATATATGTAGTTCATTTAGAAATGCTAATAAAAACTGAAATTAAACTCATTAATATCTCTAAGGTCCTGACACATGGTAAGCATTCCATGGACATTTGTTGTTCTATAATTATAACTAGTTAAGGATTTCTTTTCCTTCATACTGTCTTACAGGACCAGGAACAGTCCTGTACAAAGTGTTAGAGAAAGGGTGGACCAGAACATTTATAGACATAAGAATAGAGAGAGTCCGGGATAGAATGTCTTGGTTATTCCTTAATAAAAACTTAACTTGTGTTTCACCTGTAAGAAACACTTCACTGTGCTCTGTAGAAACTGACCCTGTAGTTCTAGCCCTCAGGAGCTCTGGCAGGGGGATCTTGCCACCCTGAGGTATAGGCTAAGATCCCCCTTCCCAGGTCCTCACAAAGTCATACTTGATTTTAGTAAGGGACTCAATGATGATATAAAAGAGTCTGTTACATCGTTATCCATCCTTAGAACTTGATATGAATTTTTTCAATAGTATAAGAGAAAGATGTTTTTTAAAATTCTATATTTCAGTTACTAGAAAGCTTTTTTTTTTTACTAGATTTCCTTTAGTACTTGAGTCATAGATTAGAATCTTGCTCAACCACCTAGAAAATGTCCTTTAGAGATTTGTAGAGCTACTATTCAAGTGACTTACACATAATTTGTGAGTCCATTTATTTGCAGAAGAAAGTTTCATTTGTATCAATATTTTCTTGCCACACCTCGTTAAGTACTGATCTTTCTCAAAATGATCGCTTTTGTTTTCCAAAGGTCCTTTAAGATTATACATCAACACATGCAAAGGCCTACTTTCATCAGACAATGGGTCTAGTCTGAAATGCTTCAGAACTTTAAATGTTCTGCATCAAATGTTCTGCAGTTAATTTTCACAGCTCTTGCCTGTATCCATTTGAGCTACTTAAAACTATATGTGAAATTTGTTCTTGTTTCTTTGCTGTCATTTAATATATCAGCAACCTTACATTTAGAAGTCCTTCTTTAGGCTGTCACAATATAATCCCTGTGAATGTCATTTTTTTTTTATACTTAAAAAAAAACAAACCCTAGTCCTAATGGTTATCTTATAAAAATTTGCTTATCATATTTATTTGAATTCCTCAGAAAGACTTATCATGGCTTCCTGCTTCACTTGTTAAATTCTGACTCTTCTCCATCTGCTCTCTTTACCTTAAAAGGATATGGAAAGTCATACAAGGTTCTCAAAGGAGTTTTGAATTTAATTCCCCACTTTCATAATTTTAAAATAAAAAACAAACCAAGAGAACTAAAAATCATCTTAGTAGATAAGTAGATCTAGCAAATCACCAGGTAAAGGTGATCACACGTTTATTTTATACTTCTTAGGAATTAGTAGCAGTTAAGTTCTTCACATTAGTGATTTCTGCTCAAAGTTCCAAACTTATTCTTAGTGGTGAGATGTAAGAGACAACCAGGTTAGAACCAGAAGCAAGATAACCATGTAAAAACACTTTTTCTTTATTTTATTTTATTTTATTTTATTTTATTTTATTTTATTTTATTTTATTTTATTTTATTTAGATTTATTTATTTCATGTATGTGGCTACACTGTCACAGTCTTCAGACACTCCAGAAGAGGGCACCGGATCCCCATTACAGATGTTTGTGAGCCACCATGTGGTTGCTGGGAATTGAACTCAGGACCTCTGGAAGAGCAGTCAGTGCTCTTAACTGCTGAGCCATCTCTCCAGCCCTTTCTTTAGTTTTTAAAGATTATAATATAATTACTTCATTATTGTCTTTGGCCTTTGGAGGGAGTGTTGGCAGCCCAGATGTGTGGATTTCATTTAAGCTGTGTTATGTGTAGTTATAAACATACTTGCAGGTATTGTGTTTGTTTGTTCATTTGTTGTGGTTAGTTGTTGTTTTAGGTAGATACGTAGTAGTGTGACTCCTTCTGACGGCCTTACTCTTATTTTAACCCCCACCCCCATATTTAAGATACACATTTCTTAGAGATTCAGTTAAGTTAGAAACAAATGAGAAGACTGGGATGGAAGAATCAAATCCAGATCATATATGGAGGAGACTACTGTCAAATTATTACAGTAACAGAAGCTGGGTTAGAGTGTTGGCTCAGCAGTTGAGAGTCCTGCACCTGAAAAGGACCTGACTTTGATTCTGTGTGCCCACATTGGTCAGCTCAAAGCCACTTCCTCCTCCAGTTCTTGGGGAAACTGAGTCCCTCTGCTGTCGCCACAGAACTGTACACACATGATACATGCGGAGGCTCACACACATGGGGAAACTGAGTCCCTCTGCTGTCTTCACAGAACTGTACACACATGATACACGCAGAAGCTCACACATACAAATAAATGAATCTTTAAGAAATAATGGGGCCAGCATGCTTGTTGAATAAAAGATAACGTTTGTTAAGTTTTCTGCTCGGCAATAAATGTTTTAGACTTATACATTGTTCAGTTGTGACAAAAAGCCTATTGCATACTTACTATTATTAATGTTTTATAGATAAAAATTGTAGTTTATCCATACTCGTGCAGCTAGCACAGTGGCAGGTTTGGAACTTTAAAAACTTTATATTATTCCAATCTATGTTAATTTTCTACATGAAATGGTTAGAGGATGTAGTTTAAGAAAAATGATACCGTTTAGAATAGCAACAAAAAATTGTAACATTTCTGAGACTAACTCTAACAGAAAATACGTAAGACCTTAATATGAAAAGTAAATGAAGGACATAAAAGGACCCTCAGTAAAGGGAGAAAAGAATTTTGTTCATGTCTTAGGAGACTCAGCATTATAGTTCAAATAGTTTATTTTTCTCCAAAATAATCTGTAATTGGGAGCAGATTCAATGACATTTCCAAAGATTTCACCCTGACACGTTGATTCTCAGATACCTATGAAAGAGTACAGGATACAAACACAGTGCAGTTCTGAAGAGTTAAGAATAAGTGAAGGGACTTATTTTTATTAAGTACTGCAAAAATGAAATAGTGATGGCAAGTGAACTCAGAGAGTCACTGTGCATCTTTATACAAATCAGCTTTACAGATTAGTAGACACAAGAGTATTTAATTAAAGGCAATAGACAAATTGATAATATATATGAAAGAGAACGAAAATGTGAAGTGCTGAAATTTTATGTGGGAAATCATACAGTATGTTTATGACTTGGGATGAAGAAAAAGACAATAAAGCATTAGTATTATACCTAAAGATATGCTTTAATTTGTCCAATAAGAAACAAACTACAGGTGGCGCATGCCTTTAATCCCAGCACTCAGGAGGCAGAGACAGGCAGATTTCTGAGTTCGAGGCCAGCCTGGTCTACAGAGTGAGTTCCAGGACAGCCAGGGCTACACAGAGAAACCTTCTCTCAAAAAAACAAACAAACAAAAAACAAAACAACAAAAAACAAAAAAAGAAAGTACAGATATGGTAAAGATTTTTGTGTGACATATTCAACCACCATTTGTTTTCAGGTTATAAAAGAAAATACCTATCACTAAAGAGGAATCCGAGTCACTAGTAAAGCCAAACGCCTCCTAAAGCAGCAGTCACAGGAGTGTGTGTGTTAAAATCAAGTACAGTGTGGTAGTCATGAGATTGATGGACGAGAAACAGAATAGTCCTTAGTTGTGAGGAGTGGGCATGTGCGTCCGTGGAAGCACAGTAGCAGTGCGGTATAAGGACTGGCATTCTAGAGCTGCCTCTAGTAAACTTTAAGGAAGGTTGCGCAGCAGCAGTATACTTTGCAGAAAAATGATTCTGAGGATGGGGGCCAGAGGAAGCCTCTAACTGTGCCGGGGAAGCACTTATGTAGCTTAATGCAGTATCGATTAAGTTTAATAAAAACTCTAGCTGTTAACAGGCTAATGTAAGTAGAAATGGTTGTGTATACATAAAAGAGATTAATACAGAAAAAAATTAATATACTGAACTACAGGGATAAAAATTACAAAATATGTAATGATATAGAATTTTTGATATTATGGTTTTATTCCTATAATTCTAAACATACAACATACTTATTTGAATTATTTGTCACTATATACATATCTAGTTTGAGTACAAAACACTGGTGAAGATGAAAAATACTAAATTTGAGATAAAGGTTTTCCGTGTAGAGAAAATTGGATTAAGGAGAGCCTAC
The DNA here is from genome assembly GCF_900095145.1 of Mus pahari. Lineage (NCBI taxonomy): Eukaryota > Metazoa > Chordata > Mammalia > Rodentia > Muridae > Mus > Mus pahari. The sequence goes on from NC_034599.1 coordinate 27,160,707, forward strand.
TGCTTCAGCAGTCGATAGTGCTTTATTTCCTAGTTTGATTCAGGAAAAGATGTATGTGGGCAAGTAATATGGCAGTATACTAAGCTTGGAAAACCTAGATGATGGATACATAAGTATTCATATTCCTTCTTTTAATTTAGTGATTCTCAATCTTCCTAATGCTGTGACCCTTTAATACAGTGCCTCATGTTCTGGTTACCCCCAACCATAAAATTACTTTCGTTGCTACATCATAACTGCAATAAACTACTGTTATAAATTGTAATTTGAATATCCGTGTTTTCCAATGGTCTTAGGTGACCCTTGTGAAAGGATTGTTCACCCCTGAAGGGGTTTCAACCCACAGGTTGAGAACCACTGGTTTAACTCTTCTGTACAATATAATCAAAGTTAGGTGTAAAATTTCAAAATAAGTCATATTCCTCCCCAACAAAACTTGAGGATTATCATAGATTATCATAGTAGACAAGGCAGAAAGTGTGTAAGAGCCAAACTTGGTGGATAACTTCAAGGAAACTGTTTTCTGGACACAATAGGGCAGTTTGCACATATGAGCTTGCAGCACTTTTAACAGCGTGTTCAAGGTCTGCAGAGGCTTAAGTGGACAGAAGCCTAGCATGGAGCACAGTTGGAAGGAAGGTGTGAGTTCCCACCCTGTCTGAGGCCCTGTGGCCATTTGATAGCTGCTGGGAGAGGGAGAGTCAGCTTTTTTTCATAATGTGACTCTGGTAGGGTGATCACACTGCAGGGCAGGCCTTAAAATTTATATTTATGTTTCCTTTCGAAGAGTAGAATTTTATATTAGCCTATCAAGGCAGTTTAGTAATGGTCTAGATAAAATTCTTACTATGTGTTCTATGATATATATATTGCTATACTTAAGAAAAGCAAACTTGCTGGGTGTGGTGGCACACGTCTTTAATCCCAGCACTCGGGAGGCAGAGGCAGGCGGATTTCTGAGTTCGAGGCCAGCCTGGTCTACAGAGTGAGTTCCAGGACAGCCAGGGCTACACAGAGAAACCTTCTCTCAAAAAAACAAAAAAAAAAAAAAGGAAGAAAGAAAGAAAGAAAGAAAGAAAGAAAGAAAGAAAGAAAGAAAGAAAGAAAGAAAAGCAAACTTAAAAATTTAGAAATTAAAATTAAAATATTTTTATATTTATATAATAGAAAATATTTAACGTACACAGTCGAGACATAGAACCCTTGGTGTAAAGAAGCTGTTCTAAGACAGCCTAAATATGTAGTATTTACCTGTGCTTCTCTTCCCCACAGTTGAGTTTCTACAGAATGTTCCCTAATCTGTGTTTGAGAGCCAAGTAATAGTAGGAATTAGAATACAGTGTGTGAAATGCCTCTGGATTATAAGCATTACAAGCTTTATTTACATTTATAAGTTCATTATATCTTCAGTTTAATCAGGGAAATCTCCACAGAGTATGTGTACCAAAAGTATCTCCCCACCAGCCTTGTGTTTTGCCTACTTGACTTTCTGAATTTGTTATAAATGTTACAAATAATGAATGTTCAAATAAACGTAATGCTGAGGCCATTTTCTAGATACAAACCAGCTTATACACACTGGGAAATTACACCAAGCCCAGACTTGTTTTGTTAGTGTAATAGATGCGTGAGAACTGATTTAGGGAACTCTAGGTGAAGTATGAGAACTCAAGGTGGCTTTGAGACTGTTTGGGAATTATGGTCATATAATTAAAGACCTCAGTCTTCCACCTCCGTGTCAGGGTTCACCTAGCTCCACAGAAATGCTGTCTTTAGTATCTCCCTACGAACTGGTAATTGCTATCGTAAAGATTTACCTTGGCAAGTAGACTAAGTCATACTGCTAAAGCCTGGAACTACCAGGAAGACAGGTCTGGTAGGTTTGCCTGGCTTATAAAAAGATTGCAGATAGAAAATCACTGTGGCTACGTGATAGGGAGAAATGTAGGATTGTGACCTATGCTTCATTGTAAATTCTGGAATAGGAAATTTGGATATAAGATGTGATTGGCTTTAGTGGTATCGCTTTATACTTACTTCTTCCACATTTATTGTTTGATTATCTTTAATCTTGCTTGGTTTGTGGACCTTGACCCTTAGAGCCTCTCCCACTGCTTCACTGTTACTGTGCCTCTCTGGGAATGGGCGTGTCAGCACTTAACCACCTACAAGCAAGCTTTACCTTCTTCAGCAGCAGTGTTTCAGTAGAGCTGAGAGTTTATTTTTGCCTTTCAAGAGAGTAACTGGTAATATTGGGGAGAGGTGGGGACATTTCTTGTATCCAAAGTGAGTTTCTTTTGGCCATTTTAATATGTAAGAAATGGGGAGAAAGTTTAAGTGAAGAATACTAACATAAATGAACAATTTGGAATTGTTGCTAGAGCATTGAATTTGAGATAATTTATTTGAGCATTTTGCTAGTTTCTCATCACTACTTTCTAATCCAATGGGATTAATCCATATACTGTTACCATCATAAATATCTATTAATTTAGACCTCGTGCTAGGGTATAGATTTCAAGATGGAAACCTGCCATCCGCCCCCACTCCCACCCACTCTCAGGGTGGGATAGCATGTGATATATCAGTAATGGTTTTGAAAAGGCAGCAGGAATGGGGTGACCACGCAGTAAAAGCACAGAGGACCCATCTGCCAACACTGCTCCTAGCACCCTCAAGTGCAGGGGGGGCCTGCAGTCATTAGTGGCCTCTTCTAGTGGCTTAATTTTGTGCTTTATTGCACCTTTAGTCAATTAGCCCTGGTAGCACTGTTTTAGAGAAAATAAATGTGTACATTCTTCACCCTAACTGGGGAAGAAAGCCACATTAATACACCAAGAAGTAAGGTGAGACAACCCAGTGCCCTGAAAGGCCAGCTGAGTAAAGACTATGCTCTGATTAATGGGGTTTATTGTAATTGGGAGTTTGCTTAAAGGATCATAATTGTAAATTCATCCTATCATTATTAATTAGTTGTGGTATTCAATGTGTAATTAATTCCCATTGATGACTAAGTATGACGTTTCTAGTAAGAAAATAAAAGAGTAATTTTCCCTTTTCTACTATTGAGCTCAGTTTAACATGTACAAATATGCATGATAAAAATAAATCTTAGAAAGGACTAGCTATATATATTTGTATATATATGCATATGTGTGAATTTAAGTGTTTGGGAAAGATATATACATTACTCATAGTTTTCATATGATAAACTGAAATACTTTTCAAACTCAATTTATCTTGGAGCTTATACAGTATCAGTAAATAATCAAACTAAAAAATAGGCTGGGTGTGGAAGTGCATACCTTCTGCACTTGGGAGGCAGAGGCAGATGAATCTCTGAGTTCAAGGATAGCTCAGTCTATACATCGAGTTTAAGGCCAGCCAGGGGTACCTAGTGGTACCCTATCTCCAAAAACAAAACAAAACAAAACAAACAAACAAAAAACCGCACTCCAATAACTCCATGTGAGTGTAAAATGATTTATTTAGCCAAAGTCCTTTTGGCTTTGTAACATACACACTGGGTGGATTTTTGTTTGTTTGTTTGTTTTTAACATCACCTGTTTTAAATTGGCTAAGCTAGTCAGTGAGTTCCCATGTCATAAAGCTCATACTCTCTGTTATGGCCTGTCATTTGTAACCACATTACATACCTGCACCCCACTATCTCTTATAGCTTCTGTTGCTTAGATACACATTCTTTGGGGAAGTTCTCCCCGACCGACCTGTCTGTTGGCGTTACTTTGCTATCAAATCCTGTTTCTATTTTCTTATTAGCCACTTTAAAAAAAAAAAAAAAAAAAAATTCAGCATTTCGTTGGTTGTGATACTGCGCCCTGCTTGGTCCTCTTGGGTGCCTGGAGCACAGGCAAAGTCCGTAATGAGTGGTCCACAGTCCGAGAGAAAGAAAACAGAGAGGTTGTGGTTCCCAGTCTTCTCTGCACCCAGGCACTACCAGCATATCGCTGGGAGTCAGGAACGGGGCTCCGGGAGCCGCACTTCTGGTCATGGCGTCCATGTGCCAGACAGGAAGGGGAAGGCAGAGCCTGGGTTGGGGGCAGAACATGATCAGATTCCGGAGTGAGTACCTGCAGAGTACGGAGGGGCTGGAAGAGAGAAGGCCTTCTCCGGGAGATTTAGGCATGGCTGTTTAAGATGAAGGCCTCCCCTGAGGTGATCCTTGTTGAAGAGAAAGTCCTTGCTTGTCCAAACTCCATTTGTGATGTGAAAGCATACACTTTACTCAGGGTAAACCCAGGATTAAATCCTTTTGTAGGAGGAATGCCCTGGAAGGGAAGCTCACTGGCTGAATGCTCAGAGAGTTTATCTAGATACCTCACTAGCATGGAGAACTGAATGTTTGTATACTGCTGTGACTGATTGCCATTCTCAATTCTGAGATTCCTGGGGATTGAGCGCATTCAGCCTTACATCCCCATGCCTGTCTGGTAACAAGGTCTCACATGCCCTACACTTGCTGTCTTCATTCAGGTTGTACCATTCAGGTGCTAAAAGCTCGAGCATCAGCAAATGGCCTGGTTTTGAATTCTCATTATTTAATCCTAGAGTGTTGAGTCTCCACCTTGTTCTTCAGGATCCTCTGCTAATATTGTAGCTAAAAGGCTGACCATATGGCTCAGTGGTAAAAGAACTTGCCTCACAAGCCTGTTATCCCAAATTTATGTAAACAGGTTTTTATTTTAAAGCGAGGTGTTGTGGTTCATGTCTGGAACCTGGACTACATAGACAGAGACTAGAGAATCACCTGGGATCTCAGGGGCTACCCTGAATACACAGTAGGGTAAAATAATAAGAGCCAGCCTCAAGAAGGGGAGAGCTAACTCCCCCAAAGTTGTCCTGTCTTCCACACAGGACATGCAAGCACATAGTAACTATGAATTAGTTAAGTTACCGGAATCTTCCTGGGCAAAGCAAAGGAAGACTCATGTCCCAGGAAAGCTCAGCCAGGATACTTGTAGTCTGTGAGAAAGATGCTTCCATCTGTAAGTGGTTTCCAATGAGACGAAAGGAAGGATGACCAATATGTGGTCTGCTCTAGGCTGGCCCATCTCTGAGTGGCTCTAGGTAACACAGAGTAGGACTTGAGTAATCATGCATACAGAGTAGGGAAAGGCCTTGGGAAAGGCTCCACAGCTGTTCTCTGAGCTTCTGGTATTTGCTGTGTTGGGTAAGTCTCCCTGCAGGCTGCATTTCTTAGCAAACACCATTGTTTTAGGGATTTGCCTGTTTTCAGTTCATTCACTGTTGACTTTCTGATGTATTAATAGATGGAAATATTTTCCCCAAATATTAATTTCCTTACTTCTTGCCTTGATTCTCAAAGAGTTTGAGTTGATGAATTTAGGTAATGCTTTGTGCCATCATAGGGTGATCTTGGTAAAAGAGGAAGGAAAGTAGTTTCTTTCTCCAGTTGTACCCCAAGAATTAGAAACACTGTGAAAATTTCTCATTAATAAAAATATGTAGCCATGCCTGTTACCACAAGCATATCTCAGCTTAGTTGGGAAATTAAGGCAAGAAGATCATAAGTTTATGGCCCGTCTGGGCTACAGAACAAGTTCAAAGCTGACCATGCAATTTGGTGAGACCCATCTCAGTGTACAGTCCAAAGGCTGAAGGTAGTTTAGTGGCAGAGTGCTTGCTCTGTACTACTCCTGCAGGCCTTTCTCACTGCAAAGATCTCCAAAGCAATACGCTAAATCCAAACTCCATTCCTTCTTGTGTGCTCTGAGGCGATGGCTGGCTCTCCAGGCGGGCTGGATTTAAAGGTCAGAGAGTACAGTATGTATAATTGCTCCCGATCTCATTAAATAGGCTCACAGGCTAGGGAGAACAAAGTACACCAACGTCAATAAATAGCTACCTTCAGTTGTAACGCATGCTTATAGTAGGTTATTTTGAAGTTAGACTATCAAGGTTGGCTTGTTTTTGTGCTAACTGAAATGTAATCCTTGCTACAATTAAGAAATTTATTTATTTTTGATTTTTAGTGTCTAAAAAGCACGGCAAGCTTATTACTTTCTTGCGAACATTCATGAAGTCTCGCCCAACGAAACAGAAGCTGAAGCAGCGGGGCATCTTGAAAGAGAGAGTATTTGGTTGTGACCTGGGGGAGCACCTCCTCAACTCTGGGTTTGAAGGTAAAATAAACTCTTTGAGCTTATGGTTCGAATCCTCACACGTTTGTATTGGTTTTCTTTCACCAGACACCAGGTACATGTGGTAAATGGTGTGTGCATTTGGTATATGTGGTAAATGTTGAGTTCAGCAGCCGACGCCTAGCTTCGGAGCCTCACCTCAGTTCTGGGTGGAGCAAAGTGTCAGGGTGTGCCTTGCCCACAGTGCTGTGGTCATGTAGGGAGAGCTGGCATGCAGGCAGGACATGGTGACTTTGTGGTTTGTTACACAGTCCAGGCAGCTTCTGCAGCCAACTTCCCTGTGCGTGTCCTAAAACATTCACTTCCAGTTATTTAGTGGGAGGGTGACAGGTGAGACTATAACATACTGAAACCAACTGCCTAGATTTTATAACTAATTTTACATTCCTTTGTCTTTGGAGTCCAGAATTTAGTGGTTGGATGAATGGTTAGAGGGAAGGAAAGTAATTTGAAATTCTGTTGACAAAAATGTGTTCTTTAGTATTTAGATTGTTTCATTTGATAAGTATGTAGAATTTTTTTAAGATTTGAGACTTTATATTGTTTACACAGGGTATATTTACAGTTATGCAATGAATATATATTTTATGTGCACAAGGGCTATTTTAAAGTCTAAAAGAATTAAATGTATATTTTCAATTCTAAAACAGCTAGAACAATCATGAAAAATTCAGATATTTTATATACTACTTGAGGACATGAGAAATATGTATAAAATAAAAAGATTTACCTATTTATGTATTATGTATAATTGTTTTTCCTTATATTTGCTCTGTTTTCATTTAGACTAACTAAATTAATAACAATATGAACTGTGGTTGTGTACTACATAATGCTGTATTGGGCAGTGATGGATTGTATATATGGTAGTAGTCCAGTAAAATTGTATTGTAGCTGAAAATTTCCTGTTACCTAATGAGATTGTTGGCTTCAGAAGAATTAGCACAGATTGTAGATCCCAGGTCCTGAGTTTAGTCTCCAGCATTACTGCCTCCCAAATGAAAGTCTAGGCCAACAATTCAGTATGTATTTATAATAACATTGGTGCTGATGGCTGTATGCAAGTATAAACTATAGCATTATAATGATATACCTAATATTTATTGGTTTTGAGACAGTCTTTCTATGAGCCCTGGCTGGCCTGCAGCTTCTTCCTATCTAGTCCAGGATGGCCACAGAGTTCCTGCTGTCTTTGTTCTGCATGCTGGGATTGTAGGTGCGACCTAGCAGGCTTGACTATGAACATCATTCCTGTTGACTAACTATAGTGAATGATAATATTACTGTTATATACTAACTGTACTGTTTAAAATAAGCATCTTTTCATTGTAGAAATGTTTGTTGTGGAGTTTCTACACTTTGATTGGTTATTGTGGAGTACATTACTTCTATTTAAAAGTTACTGTGTGCTGGGATGGCAGCTGCTCTTGTATTTACTGTGTCTCTTGACTGGATTATTTTCTTCTTCATTTGATCTAATCTCGCTTTGTGATTTTTATGGCCTCTGATTGTACAAAAGCCACCATTAATGTGTTAGGAAGAGACCATGTTGTTTGATCTGGAAACAGTATTAACAGTGATCAAGGACTCTGCAGGTGGGCAGCATCCATGATGGTTGTTCCCTCTGCCAGGCTTGCATTCTGTCAGCTCTGATGAGAAGAGAATGAAATGATGCTAGCTGTGAGGCGTCTGCTTTAGCAGAGACTCAAAACTGGTCAAAGTGCTGAGAGCAGGTGACTATTGGATGCTCAGTTCACAATACACATCTGCATCACCTCCTCTAGGGCTCAGGGGCCATCACGGGCTAGGAGGCAGAAGGCGGAAGAGCTAGAGCATCAGAAAGAGGGCTGTGAAACAGTCCACGCTGGCTGTTGCACCCATGCATTCACAACAGCAGCAAATGTCTATGAAAGATCTCATTAGCATTCCCATATGAGTGATGAAGGGACTTGTTAGGCCTGTCCCTCCCTGGAGAGCCACAGGTAGTTCCTCAGAGAGGGGTATCATACTACTTAGTATATACACAGTATATACACTGGCATAACTCCCATCTTTGCTCATGCTAATTAAGTGCAGAGGACTGTCTACACACACACACACACACACACACGCAGAGGACTGTCTACACACACACACACACACACACACACACACGCACGCACGCACGCACGCACGCACACACACGGGAATGGAATGATTGCAAAGAAGGGAAGTGAGGAGAACATGATCAAAGTAAAGTACAGGGACAGGAGAGAGAGAAATTATGAAAGAATAAACAAACTTTAAATAGAGAGCTCAGCATTATTAGGGACAGTGAGAGTATCAGACACTGACAGACTGGGGCTGGGGAGATGAGTGGAGTCTGATTGTTGATGTGCTCAGACTGGTAGAGTCTGTCATTGAAGCTCTCCGCTACCAAAATCTTGCTTGGGTCTCACCAAAGCATGTTAAATGGCATCTAGATTTGCCAAGGGTGGGGAAGTTGTGAAAGTCAGCATGGCTGAGGTGGAGCTGGCAAACGCCTTAACCCGAGGTGTGGGTGAGGGCAATGCTCGGCCACAGAGGATGCTCTTGATGGTTGGATAGATGTGGAGTAACTGGAACTCCATCAGAAGTGCACAAAGAAGAAGCAAGAGTAAGGAAGTTCTGGAAGAAAAGGAACCCCCAAATTCTTGATGAGGCTGTTATCACAGAAGCTTCCACAGACCCCAGCCAGCCCAGTGCCAAGAGGAAGTGTTCCATGGTCCTTTCTATTGGTACATCTATTGCAGAAGAGAAGTAAACTGAGCCATCCACTCTGAGTACCTGGGGCTGGCCAGCTCTCCAGGAGCAAGTGTGGCAGGGCCTTGGAGTAATCCCAGAAAGTACTGTTCAGTTCCAGAGGGGAGGATGGCGAGTGGGGACTGCGATACTGAAGATCCTGATCCAGAGTTCAACTGGGATAACATGCTTATGTCTTTAGTTCTGAAAAGAAAGTTTAAAATATAATTAGAAAATGGAAAAAAAGGAAGAAAATTATAGTATATTGTAGTTTTAGCTCTGATTGCAAGAGTCAAAACATAAACTTATAAAATAAAAATTTATAGTAGCTAAGATTAATTTACTAAGAAAATATTTTTATGAGTTTAGTGCAGCCCATGCAACAGTTCTCTAGACACACACAGGTGCCCAGCACC
>NC_034599.1:27170142-27173477 GCF_900095145.1 Mus pahari
CGAGCCCAGGCTGACTCACTGAGCATAGCTTCCAGTCCTCAAGGCCCTGTTCATAATAAATGTACTTTTCTCTACAATTGCTATGCATAGATAGAGATATGTTTACAGATAGAAATATTTACGTGCCGGGCTATTATTAACCACAGTATTCAGAACAGTAACCGCTATTCAGATTTGTGCTTTTGGGGCAGTGGGCAAGATCGTTCAACCTAGGTATAAAGTAGCCACATTGTAAGGCATGTATGAATAATTCTAATGTTGGTACAGTGAAATCAAAAGATATCTGAGCATATATCCCTGTCTTTAAACAAAACATGACTGTAGGGTCTTTGCCCTAAATATTTGCATTTCTGACACTTTCTTTTTTGTCTGAGAGAGAGGCTCATATTATAGCAATATTTTGCTGTGACTCATTTTCTGCATTCTACTACAGTGAATGATGAGACTCACAGAGGCAATCCTGTTACCCTTTCTACTGTTTCAGCACCTCCCTGTTGGAATGGATGACAAAGCTGACCTACCTGCTTCTCTTCCGTGGTGGTTGGTGTGTAAGAAACCAGGCAGGAGCCCGACAAACCTGTCTTCTGTTAATGTTTCACTTTGTGGTCCCTAGTGCCAGGGTTTGACAGAGTGTAAGCTCTCCCAGTCTCACAAAATGTGAGCTCACTAAAGGTTACAGATATTTATAGGACCAGTGGTTTAAAATCTGCCAACAGAATTTTCTGTGCAACTATTTGACTAATTTGTCATTTATTTGGACATCTTTAATTGTAGAGTCAGTTTAATTTCTTGTTTTTATGACTCTTACCATTTTCCAGCCTTGCTGTGGTGCAATCATTAATAATTAATAACTTGATGATTAATCATTAAGAATTAATAAGAGACTCCACCAGACTGTTCTGTCATGTCTGAGCGTCCAGCAGCAATTGAGCAAGTTTCACTCAAATCTTACAAGTTTTGTTTTTCTTTCTCTTCCTCTCTCCCTCCCTTCCTACTTCATTATAGAAGACAGCTGCCAAGATAACATTTTGTTTTAACAAATAAAGGTTTTACTACACTATTCATAAGTTCTCTGATTATAAAATCTGGTCAGGTGAAATGGAATTTTCAGGTATCTAAGGTTTTTAGCTGTGATTGTTTTTATTGAAAGCTTGTTTTATTACATATTTATTACATATTTTCTTTACATATTTAAAATAGGGTTTCCTCAAAAGTTTGAAATGAAAATGCTAATAAAAAATAGTGAGGACTTTGTAGGAAATACGTAAAATTATGTTTACTATAGAACAACAGTATTAGGGCTGGAGATGTAGGAGATGTAGCCCAGTTGGTAGGATGCTTGCCAAGTAGGCCTAGGTTTCATCCCTAGTACTTTGGAAATCACAATGGTATTGCACACCTGTAGTCGTAGTCCTTGGAGGACAAAGGCAAAACTTGAGAAGTTTACAGTCATGCTTACACATGAATTCAAGGTCTTGCACTGAAACTGGCCAGCTATTAAGGCCCAGTTCCCCCACAGCAAACGTTCCCCCCCCCCCCGTCTTCTCCTGCTCAGTGTTAGGATCTCAAATGTGGACACTTATACACAAATGTTATGTACTTCTTGGGGGTGAAGCTCAGATCCTTATGCTTGTGTAGTCAGCACTTTAACCCCTGAGCTGTATCCTCAGCCCATGGGAAGCTGCGTTAAGGAAGAGCTAGAAGCTGGGCATGGTGCAGTGAGTAAGCACTGTGTGAAGACCTAAAACAGCCTAAAAGCCTGTTGATGAGCAGCATGGACATCTGGAACTCAAGTGGGGCTATAGAGAGATGGAAGGTGGCAACAGGAGAGTCCCCAAAGCTTGTATATGAGTTAGTCGGGCATATACAGTAGCAAAACAACAGGAATGTGTGCACACACACATAAGCTAATGCTCAGTTTTCCTTTATGAAATACTCACATTCATTATTACAGTGGTCTGCAAATATGTTTGAAATGGGTGACAGTTTTGTAACCCTCATTTTTTATTATTATTTTAAGTACATTAGTGTTTTGCCTGCATGTATGTCTGTATGAGGGCGTCAGGTCTCTTGGAACAAGTATTACAAACAGTTGTGAGCAACCATGTGGATGGTAGGAATTGAACCTCTAGAAGAGTAGCTAGTGCTCTTAGCTGCTGAGCACTCTCTCCAGTGCCATGTAACCCTAAATTGTATTCCATTACTAGTTTATAGAATAAAAACTGAAGACATTGAGGTTATTGATAAAACAGTATTGGAAATGGAAAGTAAGCTCTTAAAAGATGATTTTATATTTAGCAATCAGATTGATTATTTTTAAAACCCCACGAAAATCTCCCTACTGTTCCCCATGCTTTTCTTCTCCACTACATAAGCACCTCTTTCTTGTTACTAAAGTTCCCGAATGTTTTAGAGGTAGAAGCTGAAAATGATTATAGCTCTGTATGAAACCAAAGTCCTCTCCCCTGTTAAGTAATTGGCTCTCAGAGCGCCTGCAAGTTAATTGCTTGCTGGTTTTGTACCTGTATCAAGACGGTAGTACTCCTGAGTGCTGAATGCCCGGAGTTGGAGGTCGCTTGATTCGTGTTTTCACCTTGAAGAACTTACAGTCATGAAGCGGTGATGATGTACAAATAAGAAACACTTGGAAATGATGCCACTCTGTGACCATATAGGCAGTGTGCTTGCAGGGGCCTCATGGGTATTCTGTGCAGTGGTCACTGAAGCTGCTGGAACAACAGCTTAGAATGCTATATGGTGAAACTGCTTAGGGGGAGAGTTATAGAATGGATGCTGTATTAAAGGATGGGGTTTCAGTTACTCTAGAACTGTAAAACAGGAAGAGGTAGTGAGTATAATTGTTATATGTCCTTATACGCTTGGCAGTATATTGCAGTGATTTAAAATGTTGAGACTCTCCGCTTACACTACTTGCATTAGAATCTAATTTCCATTATTGTTCCTCCTTGTGTCTGCATGAACTTGATGTCTGAAGATGTAGTCTCTTCATTATAAAATGAGGGTAATACTAGGACTTTGCCCATTGAGTTTCTTTAAGAATTAAATGAGTATATATCTTAGGTTTGTGAGATGGCTTATCAAGTAAAGTCATTTGCCATAAGGCCTGATAACCTGAGTTTGATCCAACACCCACATGATGGAAAGAACCATTTCCCTATCGAGTTGTCCTGTAACTTCCACATATATCTCATGGTGTGCTTGTGCATGCACATGTGGAAGAACATACCAAGTAAGGAAAGAAGGAGGGAGGGAGAGAGAGAGGATAGGGAAGGGAAGGGAAGGGAAGGGAAGGGAAGGGAAGGGAAGGGAAGGGA
>NC_034599.1:27173692-27198334 GCF_900095145.1 Mus pahari
GAAGGGAAGGGAAGGGAAGGGAAGGGAAGGGAAGGGAAGGGAAGGGAAGGGAAGGGAAGGGAGAATCAAGCAAGAAAGTTGTTTTGAAATGTCTACACTGTAAGGACTACTCTTTGATATACAAAGTACTCAGTGCTATTTACGAATGCTTTTTGATTTTTAATTACAAGGACCTTCAGGTTTTAAGTGTAAAATATGATATCTGGGAGGATTTGAAAGGTGGACTGCATAAGTCCAGCCAAAGGCAGGAAAAGCAAGGCACCATTGCAGTAAAGAAATGATGTGGTAACACACTGTGAGTTGAATTCAGTCGTTCGCCTGTCTCACTAACAATCTAACCTGCTTCAGTTTACTGTGTTTCTCCCTTAGTATAGCATCTCTTTACAGACCAAGTAATGTCCTTCCAAACCTGGCTGTCAGGGATTTTAACTCATGGCCAACTAAGAAGCCTGTGTGCTCATTAGCCTGCATTACAAAATGAAGAATGCTAAGCCTTGGCCATTGTAAGATTGAAATAGACGTTTACCCTGTAGTTTCAAACTTTTGTTCTATCTCACATGCCTGAAATAGCTATTCCTTTGCATTGACTGAGGGGTCAGAGAAACTTGTGAAGGAGCCAAGGGTTACAGCACTTGTCATTATATTGTTGGGGCAAGCACTTTGTAAAGTCTCTTGCTGTGGATAACATTGAGTGAGCTGCTGTTTGTTTATTTTAGTTTGTAGTAGTGTGGGTGTTAAACACTTGATTTAAAAGAGTCTGTGATTGAAGATTGTGTGAATGAGATACAGACTGAACCAGGCTAGAGGTTGCCAGGTGTAGATATGAGTTTAATAACCAGATGATCTTCTTCTTCTTCCTCCTCCTCCTCCTCCTCCTCCTCCTCCTCCTCCTCCTCTTCTTCCTCCTCCTCCTCCTCCTCCTCCTCCTCCTCCTCCTCCTCTTCTTCCTCCTCCTACCTCTTCTTCCCCTCCCCCCTTCCCTTTCCCCCTCCCCTCCCTTCCTCCTCCTCTTTCTTCACAAAGATGTTTTGAGCATTACTTTGATTACACTGAATAACAACACTAATCTGTCTTTAAAACTCTTTCTAGTGCCCCAGGTTCTTCAAAGCTGCACAGCGTTCATCGAGAGGTATGGCATTGTGGATGGGATATATCGTCTCTCTGGCGTTGCCTCCAATATCCAGAGACTTCGGTAAAACTCTATAGCACTTTCTTTTTTATTCTTATTTAACTCATCAAATTAAACTTATTTCAAAAACAGCAACTATGATAACCATGATTATCAGTAACATGGTTGAGATAAAACTAGGAAAGAATACCACATTATTCTCCTCCTAAATGACATTTCATTATCTGCAGTGTCCCAGACCCATGCTTGCTGACTTTCTCAGTGCGTCAGTAGTATTTTATCTCTTTGAAGTGTTGGAGGAAGGCCAGTGGGATGGCTCAGCAGGTCAAGACATTGCTAAGTCCTGTGACCCAGGTTCCATCCTGGAGTCCACACAGTGGAAGGAGAGAACACACTTCCATGTTCTGCGTGCATGTGCCTTGGCGAGTGTGTCAAAGTCCAAAAGTAATATAGGAAATGTAATGATGTGAAGAAAAGTGAGGGTAAACCTTTAGGGCTAGAGAGCTTCTTGTTTTAATATTGAAGTTCTGTCCTTAATTTCACATGGATATCTGACAAAAGATGGCCTCTCATTTGTTTAAGTCCAAATATTGGTTTGTTATATGTAATAATTTGAAGGAAGCAGCAGCTCTGAAGTAGAGGGGACCATTTTGGGCTTCTGCTTTCTGTTCTGTGGTGTATATTTTCTTCTCTTCACTAAAGTAATTGTCTTTGTCCTCTGTCTTGCTTAGTCATGAATTTGATTCTGAGCATGTCCCCGACCTGACAAGAGAGCCTTATGTTCAAGACATCCATTCTGTGGGCTCCCTCTGTAAGCTGTACTTCCGAGAACTCCCAAACCCTCTGCTCACCTACCAGCTATACGAGAAGTTCTCTGTGAGTACCGGGTGGGATAGATCCTCTCAAGGTCTCCATGGAGTTTTGTTGTGTGTTTATTCCTAGTGTGCTTTGGTTTATTTTCATGCAAGAATTAGTTCTGTGCTGACAAAAGACTCCCTGAACAGCAACAGTTAAGTGATCTGGGTCTTTGAAGCTTTCAAATTGTGTTCTCTTCTGGCATTGAGCCACTCACTCACCATGCCTGGCATTGAATAACAGCATGCCTTTTAACAGTGGCAAGTGAGCGCCACAGCGTGTGGGGACAGTGTGCCTTCTTGATGCTTCCCTTTGCCCCAGTGAGATTGCAAGTCAGGAACTCCCATTTGGACTAGCAGAGCTCACTGCTGTGGTGGGTTGTATCTGTTACAGGATGCTGTTTCAGCAGCAACAGATGAAGAACGGTTGATAAAAATCCATGATGTCATCCAGCAACTCCCCCCACCACACTATAGGTAAGTTATGAATTGGCAGATAAATAGTAGCAGCCAGAGGCTGAGATTTATATTAGGGTCTTTGTGGCTCATATGTGAATGATTATTTCTAATAATAGAATGCATATTATTGTCTTTTGGTCACTGTCTTTTATTGGTTTTAATCTCTGTGTAGCTAGGGTTCCAGAAGTGTTGTAGATGACTGAAGGTGTGTGTGTGTGTGTGTGTGTGTGTGTGTGTGTGTGTGTGTGTGTTTGTCTGTCTGCATGTCTGATTGTGTAGTTTAAATTTAAGTTGATTATTTTATTTGCAGAGATATTCTGCTCAGTTATTTCATCTCAGTGTGCACAGGGTGGTTTAGATAAATATGATGAACAAAGACGTTACACCTGAGTAGGCTTTTCACTATGAAAGCAGATCAACTGCCAGGTTCTGCTTCTGCTGCTCCTGGAGTTGCTCAAGCCATCTTTAGGTTTGTTAATGCCTTGTTTTTATGCTTTTAAATCAATGTTCAGGCTCTTTCCTGTTGTCTGTAAGAAACGTACAGGCCAGTGACCTTCACACTGCTGTCCAGTGTCTGTTTCAGTTAGCATGCTGTATTTCATTTCCCAGAACCCTGGAGTTCCTGATGAGACACCTGTCTCTCCTAGCAGACTATTGCTCCATCACAAACATGCATGCGAAAAACCTTGCCATTGTGTGGGCACCAAACCTGCTGAGGTAATTTGTATTTGATTTATGAACTTTAAGGAATGCATTTTCTTGAATTAAAAAGAAAACCTTGCATCATTGTTCATCAAGAAAAGAAATTAACAAGTAAAACGAACTATTATTGTATTAACATCTCCCTAAAGCAGCCGTCTAGGTGTTAGCTAAGGGGCTGTAAAAGTACAATTTCTTCTGTGGGTATCTTTGTAACTTCTGTGCTACAGAATTGCGCGTTAAGAGATCTCTCACAACTCTGATGGTACCGTCATTCACCCCACAGATCAAAGCAAATAGAGTCAGCTTGCTTCAGTGGGACAGCAGCTTTCATGGAAGTGAGAATTCAGTCTGTGGTTGTTGAATTCATTCTCAATCATGTGGATGTGCTCTTCAGTGGCAAAATCAGCGCTGTCATGCAGGAAGGGGCAGGTATGGCTCAGATGGCTTTTCCTTGATACCAGGAACAGGTTCCTAAAGAAATGGAGAACTTTGCAATTATTATTTCACCTAATACTATGTGAAAGTGGTAGAAGACAGCTAAGTCAAGTCTGTTATAAACTCAATGAATTGACAGTAACTTGATGTGTCTATATAGTGGGCACTACATATCAGACTGTTTTGGTATAAATTCATTACACATTAAAGATATCGTGCCTTAGGGCTGGAGAGATGCTTCAGCCGTTGAGAGCACTGACTTCTCTTCCAGAGTGCTCAAGTTCTGTTTCCAGCACCCACATGATGGCTCACAACCATTGGCAACTCCATCCAGTACCAGGCGAACCAGCACCTCCTTGCCGCTTCCATGGGAATGTGTGCAAGTAGAGCACAGACACAGGCACAACACCCATACAAAAATAATGAAAAGGATTTTAAAAAATGTCACCTCCATTATCAGTATATATAAAGGGATGAGATAGCTAGGCATGGTGGCTCATGCCTTTAATCCCAGCACTCGGGAGGCAGAGGCAGGCAGATTTCTGAGTTCAAGGCCAGCCTGGTCTACAAAGTGAGTTCCAGGACAGCCAGGGCTATACAGAGAAACCCTGTCTCGAAAAACCAAAAAAAAAAAAAAAAAGGATGGGATGGGATAAAGCAGAAAGAGAAAAACGTTCTTCTAAAACTAAAAACATCCGAGTGATCACCTTTATCTGGTACCTTTTAAGAAGCTAAATTAGATGGTTGCAGAATCTCACTGTGCTCTGACATGTCATTCAATATAAAGCACTGTGATATTTATTATTGAAAAACCTTGAAGAAGAGTTGAAACACATCACTAAGTAGAGAGTGAAGGTGGATGGACAGACTGATGCACACATGCAATGCTGACATCATTCCTTTTCCTTCTGAAGTTTCTCTGTCAAGGCCCAAGTCCCTGCTGGTCTCGTCTCCATCTACCAAGCTGCTGACACTGGAGGAAGCCCAGGCAAGGACGCAGGCTCAGGTCAGTTCTCCTATTGTGACGGAAAATAAGTACATCGAAGTTGGAGAAGGGCCTGCTGCGCTGCAAGGGAAGTTTCACACCGTCATTGAGTTCCCACTTGAAAGGTAACATACCTGAGTCCTGTTTTAAAATATGCTTTCACAGCTACAGATAATAGAATGCTTTAAAATTACTATTTTATTAAAATTGGGGCAGTTGTAGAAAAATACTTAATTGAATATAGACACTGAACCCTTTCTAGGGACCAATAAAAATTATTCTTGCAAGACTTTATAAGTGTAATAGAAAAAAAGTTGGTTGTACCAGGAAAATTGCTAATATAAGTGATATATATTAATTGCATGAGGTTGGCTTTTCTCTTTGAGAAATGTGACTTAGAAACGTAGACATAAGTTATGCTGAAATAGCTTATTCAGAAAGTAATGAATGCTTAGTGACTTCTCTTGACACTGGCTCTTGACCAGCAAGAGAACCACTGGTAACTGAGACATGCAAACCCTCCCGCCCTAGCCCAGACTCACCTGGTCAGGAACTGGAGCCTCCAGTGCATCCTGATGAGTGCAGAAGCTGTCATGATCCCAGAGAAGCTGGGAGCGGGACCCACAAAAACTTGACGAGGCTTTCGTTTCACTGTACAGTTTTGGTTGTCACTTGGTTTCAGGGACTTGAGCACTATGAAACTCACTGCTGGTGTCCCTCTGAGGTCTTACCCTCACTGCTTCTCTAAGGAAATGCTAGTAACAGGGTGTGGCTCCCTTACGAGGGCTGTAGGAAAACGAATATATGTGCAAGTTAGTTTGGATGTTTCTGCTGCCCTTCTTTTTTTTTTTTTTTTTTCTTTTTTCTTTTTTCTTGTTTTTGTTTTTTGAGACAGGGTTTAGGCTATAGCCCTGGCTGTCCTGGAACTCACTTTGTAGACCAGGCTGGCCTCAAACTCAGAAATCCCCCTGTCTCTGTCTCCCAAGTGCTGGGATTAAAGGTATGCGCCACCACACCTGACTCTGCTGCCCTTCTGGCTGTGCTCGTGAACATAAGGATCTTGTTTCCTTAGATAATATAACCCTAATAAAACCTCAATTTCCCTTTTTCCTTTTTGGGTATCCTTTATCTTCATTTTCTTTCTGTGACTAAAGAGCCAGAAGTTGGCACATGTCTTTCTTTATCAGTTCTGAGTTGGTCTCAGCACCTTGCTTTCATATTTTAGTCCCTGTTTTACAAAGAACAAATGTCTTTAAGTAGAAATTCAAAGAGTAGACATTAGGATGTAGACAGGCTTGGGTTTCATGAAATCCTGATGTCCTCACACGCTTTCACAGAGTTAAGGAAATTGGTTGAACTTCTTAGCTCTTCATTTCATCCGGTTCTTGTGTAGTTATCTGGTTTTAAAGGTCATCTAACTATACACAGGAAGCTGGCTCTTATGCTGGATCCCTGTCATCCCTTCTGTCCTGCTCTCCCCTCGCCTCAGTTGTCCTATACTGTCTTCTTTGTGGAGGCTTATTATCAATGTCTTTTTTTGCACTTTTTTTCAGACTGAGGTGCATGTGGTCTTTGAAGCTGTAGTTCTTGTTGCTCCCCACATTAGCTCCCATGCCTTGCAGAGCTGTGCTGCACTGTACACCGCAAGACTCCTCTGCTGCTCCCATCGTGCCTCTGCAGGCTGTCCCATTCTTTCTACCGTTTGTTCATTTCTTGTTCTATAGGGAGGGATAGAGCCTTGGTTATATTAGTACTGCTAATATTAGTACTGCTTTTTGTTTCATAGGAAGAGGCCTCAGAATAAGATGAAAAAATCTCCTGTTGGCAGCTGGCGTTCCTTTTTCAATTTGGGGAAGTCCTCTTCTGTCTCCAAACGCAAGTTGCAGCGTAATGAGAGTGAGCCCTCAGAAATGAAAGCCATGGCTTTGAAAGGTAAGCACTGAGCTGCCCTGTCCTGCGTAGCAGACTGCCTCGTGGCTTCTGGCACCTACCACTGTCCTCACGGCCGACTTCTCTGGGTGTACCTTCCCCATGCCATCATGACACACCTCACTGTAAAGTGTGCATAGTTGTGTGGCACAGCTGGGTTGTCTGCATGTGTGATTGCAGTTTGTAAGATAATATCAGTTACATAGAGAAGAACTCAGTTTCTTAAGAAAACTGTAGATATTACACACACACACACACACACACACACACACACACACACACACACACACCAGCAGTGCATTTGTGTCATTGCTTCTCTAGGGTAACATAGCTTGTATAGTGCTGGTAATAATACTACTGTGTTATGTACTTATTTTTATCTTTAGTTTCATATATTTAAAATTGACAAGTCTGTGTTTCAGCATACGTTTCAAGTTTATAACTAGTTTCACCAGTGCCATTTTCCTACATGACTAGCCTATGGAGTACTGTGTTCCATCAGACAGATCTATGACTGTTAAGCAAATTACTCTTTAAAATTGATTTTAAAACTCGTGCTCTGTTGCGAACATGTTCCTAAACTAGAAAACCTAGTAGCATTTTTCTCTTAGGGACTATTAGAAGTAATGCCCAGTTCACTTACATCACACCGTTTACAACCATGTATTACCCACATGTTAGATATAATACTCAGTTCATTTCCATCATACCGTTTACGACCATGTATTACCCACATGTTAGGTATAATGCCCAGTTCATTTCCATCATACCATTTACAGCCGTGTATTACCCACATGTTAGATATGGTGGCTCTGCAGAAAGAAAATTAAGGTAGTGCCCTGCCTTCAGAGTCTAACTAGAGAGCCTTCTATATGAGAAAACGACTCCCAATATGCAGTTACAGCTGAGGGAGAATTTTATGTTTAGCATCTTTGGCTGGCATTGTCAGTTCTTATGGAGGTAGGATGGTGGTCAGGAATGCTAACTGTATTTTAGAAAATTAGTGTTTTATGTATACGGATGCCTTGTTTGCATTTGTGTGTGTATACTCCATGTGCCTGGTGCTCATGGAGGACAGAGGAGAGTTGTGGATTCCCTGGAACTGAAGTAATAGTGGCTGTGAGCGCCTGCCATGTGGGGGCTGTGAATCAAACCCAGGTCCTCTGAAGAGCATCAGTGCTCTTAACCACTGAGCATGCTCTCCAGCCCCAGGAAAGAGAACTTTCATCTTGGGAGTTGAAGAAGGTACAGTTCACCCGATCTTTAAGGCGACTGAGAGCCCTTTCTCAGGAGATGAGAGCAGGCTGGGGAGAGGGGCAGCTTGGAGAAGAGATTTGTAAAGAACTCAGAGAAACTATTGTCAAGAGAGGAGAGCAGGAAGAGATGGTTAGGGAGGTCACAGACGGTACAAGAGACAGAGTTCAGAGTAGCTGCAGTTTGTTGTGCTTGCTGTCAACAGGTCAGAAAGACATGGAACTTTAGCAGGTAAGATTAATGTGTACCATAAAAATAACCAGTATTCTTGGGGCTGCTGTTACTAATTACTACAAATTGAAACTGGAAGCATGTGTATGGAAACAGTCTGAAAGATGTCACCTCGCCTGTGGTCACTTGAAGTTCACCCTCCTGTCTCATCTATCCCCTTACGGCTCCCAGCATCTCTTGCCTTTAAGTAGCACAACTCCATGTCTTCATGGAGCCTTCTTCTCTGTGTCTCTTTGTCTTTTATTTTCACCATCCTTGAAGATAGGAGTCACTGTAAGATGTCATCAGAGGGGCTGGAGGAGTGGCTCAGTGGCTGAAAGCTCTTCTAAAGGACTGAGTTTGCTTCCTAGCACCAGGAACTCAAGCTCCGAGGGATCCCTTACCCTCTCTGGCCTCCTAGGTCACTGGCACACTCACATGAACATGTACATATGAATAAAAATAGGATTTGTAAAGACATCACCCAAGGTTACCAAGTTGGTCTTTTGGAAACATACAAGAAGGGAATATTTTAGTTCACCTTTGTGCTCAAGTTCGTAGGCTTTGGAAAGTCGTTGTTGTTGTTGTTGTTGTTTCCACATGGGAAACAGACTAATGCAGCACTTTCCATACTGGGGTGGTAAGTTGAACATGACTGTCAAACGCACAGCTCATCACACTTGGAGATACAGTGTTGCTAGGGAAAGCCCAGACCCTTTAACTGTGTAGTCCTTAACAATCACAGGTTTTACACTGCTTGGTTTTTATTATTTAGGTGGCAGGGCAGAAGGAACCCTCCGTTCAGCTAAAAGTGAAGAGTCCCTTACTTCTCTCCATGCAGTTGATGGTAAGACTAAAGTGTCCTCGGATGGATTACATACATACACACATATGCAGCAATGTTATGAATATATACTTAGCAAGAAGGCTGTGAAATATCACTTCCAGTACTATTGACATTAAGTATGGTTCAGTTAAAACTCACGGATATTTTAATATGGTGTGGTATTTTGGCAACAAATGCTGCTTATGTAAAATGACTGAAATGTTTCAAACATTTATATTTCTCAGTGCTTAAAAGTGAGTGTCACTGTTTCCTTTAGATTTGGTAACAGGAACAGCTTTGAGACTCATTTGTTAATGATGGGTGGTCTTCAAGGGTCATTAGTAGTTAGACCTGACACCTTAAAGTGAGTCTGCCTGCAAAGGACCAACATCCCCTGGCAGATACTGGAGGGAGGTGTGGTTACAGCGTAAGTTAAAATTCAGAATCAGACTTTATGAAAGCAAGTGTTGTGCTAAGCTGTGCCACTTGGGTTTGCTTGGAAAGTGAAAAGCCTGTGTTCATTGGAAAAAAAATGGAAGGATTTTAAGTGTGTGAATGGAGTGCTTTATTAAATGTGTGTAAATACTTTTTAATTAGGAAGAAGTTTCGTTTCTTCTTGTCTGGGTGCCAGAAGGACATTTCCCCATAACAAACAGCCTTTTGTTACAATTTCATACCCAAGGCACTGTTTTCAGTGATGACTTCTACCTTGCAAGTCAAATATGAGACCAGTGATAAAATAAGACACTAAGAAAGTAGAAACGTTTGCCCAAAGTCATACCAGTTGTCAAGGTTGAATTTGGCATACAATCCAAGAGTCCCTTGCCATTTTCTTACCCAGGCTGTGGATCAACTGTAGTGCATGTGCTTGTTAATTAGCGATTTAATTAGAAGTTCTCTTGCCACAAATGTAACTGATGTTCGTACACCCAGAGACGGTTCATGGAAGGAGAAATTAAAATTGCATGATTACTGCTGTACTAGCTAGGTGACTCGTGGTGGTGCTGTGTGTCATGCTCTGACATTGTTGGCCATTTTTACCAGGTGATTCCAAGTTGTTCCGACCTAGAAGACCCAGATCCAGCAGCGATGCGCTCTCTGCCTCTTTCAATGGTGACGTGCTGGGGAACCGGTGCAATTCCTATGACAATCTGCCCCACGACAATGAGAGCGAAGAGGAAGTGGGGCTGCTCCACATTCCAGCTCTTGTGTCTCCTCATTCGGCTGAGGATGTTGACTTGAGTCCACCAGACATTGGAGTGGCCAGTCTGGACTTCGATCCCATGTCATTTCAATGTAGTCCTCCGAAAGCTGAGCCAGAGTGTCTGGAGAGTGGTGCTTCCTTTCTGGATTCATTAGGGTATACCAGGGATAAACTGAGTCCCAGTAAGAAGGATGTGGAAGCAGGTGGTAGCCAGTCACAGACTCCAGGAAGCACTGCAAGTTCTGAACCTGTGTCTCCAGTCCAGGAGAAACTGAGTCCATTTTTTACCCTGGACTTGAGCCCCACTGATGACAAGTCTTCTAAGCCATCTTCATTTACAGAAAAGGTTGTTTATGCTTTCTCTCCGAAGATTGGACGGAAACTAAGCAAATCTCCTTCCATGAACATATCTGAGCCTATTTCAGTGACTCTCCCACCTCGGGTATCAGAAGTCATCGGCACTGTTTCCAATACTGTAGCTCAGAATGCATCACCTATATCTTGGGACAAAAGTGTGGAAGAAAGAGATGTCATAAATAGATCCCCCACCCAGCTAGGAAAGATGAAAACAGGTGAGAGAGAGGCACAGGAGACCTGTGAACCAGAAGCACAGCCCCTGGAGCAGGGGGCAGCTGAAGAAGTAGAGTTGCCAGGGACAGAGGAGCGGCCTGTCTTGAGCAGTCAGAGCAAGGCTGTGCCTTCTGGACAGAGTCAGACAGGTACCGTTTGTTCTCCTCCGTTCCTTCTCTAAGTTAAAAGGGGTCTTCCATCCTGTGTGCCATCTGTGCCTTTTCAGAAAGCCTTCTCCACAGCTAGGCTAGAATCAAAGAATGTTTTTCTGAGTGGTGCTGAGGGCTCAAAGCCTCAAACTAAAATGAAGCAAACAAAACTTCCCAAAAAGCCCATGGTCCTGCTGCGAACCTTCACAAAGGACCCCTAACTCTCTGGACAGTCAGAACTCATGGATAAGTTTTGCACAACTGTGTAGCTCTTGATTCTGTTTTCTCTTCTAATGCATATTATATTCTAGCCTTACAAGTTGACAAGCGAGTGTAGCAGTGTCACCACAGTCTAAGCACTGGAAGCTTGTATTCTAAGTGACCTTTTCTAAGTCAGTGGAGGCCCGCTTCCCCTCCACCCTTTGTAGCAGTTCAAGAGGACTTGCAGCCTTTAACACTCTGGTAGTTTCCCTTTTGAACCAAATGTGGTTTCAGCAGCATTTGCATGTGGGATAGAAGATCATGGATTGCCATTTTGAAATATGGAAGGCATATTTTTATGTTTTTAGTGATCACATGGGGAGTGTTTGGCTTTCCATGTAGGGTAACATAAGCTACCTTTTCATTCTAATTTTTTTTCCCAATTTCCCACTAGGAGCAGTTACCCATGACCCCCCTCAGGATCCCGTTCCTGTCAGTTCAGTCTCTCTTATCCCACCACCACCGCCTCCGAAAAATGTCGCCCGAATGTTGGCACTAGCGTTAGCTGAGTCTGCACAGCAAGCCTCAACTCAGACACTGAAGCGACCAGGGGCTTCCCAGGCTGGGTGCACTAGTTATGGAGACACGGCAGGCGTTCCATCTGAAGAGAAGCTGCCGAGTTCCTACTCTAGCCTTACTCTAGATAAAACCTCTTTCCACACGGACCGACCAGCAGAGCAGTTCCACCCGCACATCAATGGACTCGGAAACTGTCACCAGCCTCTCCCTGAGACAGCAGCTATGGGAGGTCCCACCCAGTCCAACACAACTGACTCTGGGGAGCAACTCCCCCAAGTAGACTTAATAGGGAATTCGCTACATCGAAACCTTTTATCTGGGGATCCAGAAAAGGCTAGAAGCACTTCAGCTCCCTTAACAGACTCAGAGAAGTCTGATGATCATGGAAATTTCCCTGAAGACCACGCTGGGAAGAGCAGCGTGTCCACTGTCTCCTTTTTGGAGCAGGACCAGTCTCCACTTCATTTCTCATGTGGAGATCAGCCCCTCTCTTATCTTGGTACCAGTATGGATAAGCCCCATCATTCCTCAGAACTTACAGACAAATCTCCCATGCCTTCTACTTTGCCTAGGGACAAAGCCCACCATCATCTCTCTGGGTCCCCTGAAGAGAATTCCAGCACAGCCACCATGGCTTACATGATGGCAACTCCAGCAAGAGCAGAACCGAGCAACACTGAGGCCAGCAGGGTCCTGGCTGAGCAGCCACCACCACCACCGGCTGATTTTGTGGCTGCCACCCTTCAGCGCACGCACAGAACTAATCGGCCCCTCCCCCCACCTCCTTCCCAGAGGCCTGCAGAGCAGCCACCAGTTGTGGGGCAGGTACAAGAAGCACCAAGTATAGGATTAAGTAATTCCCACAAGGTAAGCTAAAGAAGAAGTCAGTGAAGCAGTAGACTTTTTCCAAAGGTATGTCATTTGGTCAGGTGCGTTTCAGTCAGGTGGCAGGTTTCCGTGGATCTGCCATTTGAAGCAGGAGCTCTCTGCCTTTGCCTGACTGTTGGCTTTGTGTAAAGACAGAGCAGCCGGTGACTGCAGCTTAGCCATGCTCGCTGCTTCTCCTTCCGGAAGCACTCCCGGAGACACTGGCAGAACAAGGCAGAGGCAGCCCAGGGCTGCAGTAGTTACTGTCTTTTCCAGCTACCTCGCTGATCAGGTGACTGAGGGTGAGTCATGTACCACCCTGTGACTACCAGACCCTTGATGTCTGTATTAAAAGTACTTCATCTTCAGGGCTTTCAGAAGTATAAGGAGTGATGATATCTGGAGTTCTTGTTATTTTCCTGCTGTGAGCAGCCCTGTTGCATAGTTCGAATGCCTGCATTGGGAGGGAGTGCTAGATACAGAGTGCCAGAGGGTTTTCCTAATTCCTACAGGTTTTTTGGTAACCTTAACCAAAAGGAGTTAGAATTCTGGTCCATCCTGGAGGGTAGTATTTGTGGAACTTACCTCCCAGGGACAGCATATTTTATCTGTGAGCCCACAGACAGGATGGACAAACGAAGAGGCAGTAAGCCCTCACTTGCTGCCACTGCAGACAAGTCACTTTGAAACTCTTCCCTGTATCTGGAGGTTTAAAACTGCTGGCTACATGGAACTGATTCACTTGGAAACTCCTGTCCGCTGATAAAATCAGCTGCCTTTATTAAATAAAATCTTCTTGGTGCTGAGACCAGTAGCAGGGTGTTTATTTTTAGGCCCAGCACTGGTTTTTGCCTAATCCTGTCATTGGTTCTGCACATTAAGATACCATTGGTGGCGCACGCCTTTAATCCCAGCACTGGGGAGGGGGAGGCAGAGGCAGGCAGATTTCTGAGTTCGAGGCTAGCCTGGTCTACAAAGTGAGTTCCAGGACAGCCAGGGCTACACAGAGAAACCCTGTATCGAAGGAAAAAAAAAATACCATTGTAGGCAGTCTCTCCTCACATTTAAACCCTAGCAGGAGTTAGCAAACACTACACATGTCTCCATAGGTAACAGCGTACTGTGTAGACACACACATACTCTTTTTTGGGCCATGGGTCAGGTAAAGTTCACGCTGTCACTCAAGTAGCCTGGGTTTACCCCTTATGAATGTATTAGCATTTGGCTTTGAGGGGTCAGTGTTAAACAACAGACTCTTAGCATCACTGTCATCCCGCAGGTCCAGGGAGCAGCTCCAGCTCCAGAGAGGCCACCTGAGTCTCGAGCCATGGGTGATCCTACACCCATCTTCGTCAGTGATGGCAGTGCTGCTGCCCAGTGTCCCATGGCTGCCTCTGCTCACCCGGGACTGCCTGAGAAGGTTCGGGAGAGCAGCAGGGCTCCACCACTCCACCTGCGTGCTGAGTCCTTTCCTGGCCATTCCTGTGGCTTTGCTGCCCCTGTTCCCCCAACACGGACGATGGAGAGCAAAATGGCTGCTGCCTTGCACTCCAGCGCTGCAGATGCCACCAGCAGTTCAAATTACAACTCCTTTGTCCCGTCGTCAGCCTCAGCGGATGATGTGATGGCCTTGCCTCTCCCTGTCTCACAGCCTAAGCATGCTTCTCAGAAGATAGCCTATTCCTCCTTTGCTAGGCCTGATGTCACCACAGAGCCCTTTGGTCCAGAAAACTGTTTGCATTTCAATATGACTCCAAACTGCCAGTTTCGCCCCCAGAGTGTTCCTCCACACCACAATAAGTTGGAGCCGCATCAGGTATATGGTGCCCGGTCAGAGCCACCAGCCTCCATGGGTCCTCGTTATAACACCTATGTGGCGCCGGGAAGAAACATGTCTGGACACCACTCCAAGCCGTGTAGCCGGGTTGAGTATGTCTCTTCTCTGGGCTCCTCGGTTAGGAATCCTTGTTGCCCTGAAGACATTCTGCCTTACCCTACCATCCGGAGGGTACAGTCCCTCCATGCACCCCCACCTTCCATGATCCGCTCTGTTCCCATTTCACGGACAGAAGTTCCCCCAGATGATGAACCAGCCTACTGCCCAAGACCAGTCTACCAGTATAAGCCATACCAGTCCTCCCAGGCCCGCTCAGACTATCATGTAACTCAGCTTCAGCCTTACTTTGAGAATGGACGGGTCCATTATCGCTACAGTCCATACTCCAGCTCTTCCAGCTCCTATTACAGTCCTGAGGGGGCCTTGTGTGATGTTGATGCCTATGGCACAGTCCAGCTGCGGCCCCTCCACCGCCTGTCCAATCGGGACTTTGCTTTCTACAATCCAAGGCTACAAGGAAAGAACGTGTACAACTATGCTGGTTTGCCTCCACGCCCACGGGCCAATGCAACTAGCTATTTCTCTGGTAATGACCACAATGTAGTCACTATGCCCCCCACTGCTGACGGAAAGCACACCTACACCTCATGGGACCTTGAGGACATGGAAAAATACCGCATGCAGTCCATCCGCCGAGAGAGCCGAGCACGGCAGAAGGTAAAAGGGCCTATCATGTCGCAGTATGACAACATGACACCAGCTGTGCAAGACGACTTGGGAGGGATCTATGTCATCCACCTGCGCAGCAAATCAGATCCTGGGAAAACTGGACTTCTCTCTGTGGCAGAGGGGAAAGAGGGCCGGCACCCAGCCAAGGCTGTCAGTCCTGAGGGGGACGAGCGTTTCTACAGGAAGCACCCAGAATCCGAATTTGACAGAGCTCACCATCACGGAGGGTATGGCAGCACACAGGCAGAAAAACCATCCCTTCCGCAGAAGCAAAGCAGCCTTAGGAACAGAAAGCTTCATGATATGGGTTGTAGCCTTCCAGAGCACAGGGCACATCAAGAAGCAAGCCATAGGCAATTATGTGAATCAAAAAATGGACCACCTTATCCCCAGGGAGCTGGCCAGTTAGATTATGGGTCCAAAGGGATGCCAGACACTTCTGAGCCAAGCAACTATCACAACTCTGGGAAATATATGACTTCAGGGCAGGAGTCTCTAAGACTGAACCACAAGGAAGTGAGGCTTCCCAAAGATCTGGACAGACCTCGAGCCAGGCAGCCACCTGCCCCTGAGAAACACTCCAGAGACTGCTACAAGGAGGAGGAACACTTCTCTCAGTCTATGGTCCCACCTCCCAAACCAGAGAGGAGTCACAGCCTAAAACTTCACCATACCCAGAACCTGGAGAGGGACCCCAGCGTGCTATACCAGTATCAGACACACAGCAAGCGCCAGAGCAGCATGACTGTTGTGTCCCAGTATGATAACCTGGAGGATTACCACTCCTTGCCCCAGCACCAGCGAGGAGGCTTTGGAGGTGGGGGCATGGGGCCCTATGTGCCCGCTGGCTTTGTCCATCCACAGAGCAGGACATACGCCACAGCATTGGGTCAGGGGGCCTTCCTGCCCACAGAGTTGTCCTTGCCACATCCTGACACACAGATCCATGCAGAATGAGCCCCGGGAGCAATAGAGTTGAAGCAGCCTCTGCTGGACAGTGGACTGTTCTATTTTTTTTTCCAATAACCAAAAAGATTTAAGAAAGAAAAAAAAAAAGCTACAAACCCCTTGGCCACATGAAAGAAGTATAATAAAAATAAATCACCACCTCTCCCCTCCCACTCATTACCGCCTCATCCATCTATAGGCTGTGTTGTCTGTCCTTATAGAGATCGGGATGATCGTAAAGTGCTGTGCTGAAAGCCTAGTAAAGAAGTTCTCGCCGGCCGCAGACCCTAGTTGCTCTATAGGGCTGATCTCTAGGACCCCAAGGACTGCCTTGAACCCACTGAATTTAACTGTGACCTTCCTTCTTAGCACTTGCAGCCTAGCTCAGAGCAGTTTGCCTCTATTTCCTGGTGGGCTTTCGCATTTCTTGTGTTCCCACTCCCCTGTACAGGGCCATGTAGCCTGCCCAGGTGGGCTCTCCACTCTTCTGCTTTCATTATTCCTGTCCACAAAGGAGTCTAGTATTCAAAATTAGAGAGGAGAAAAACTCCCCGATCCTTGAGCTATGTCAGTTAGACTGCTAGTGGATTAAAAGGTAAAGGTATTAGGATTCTCAATATTTAGTGCCACATCACTGTAAGTAGCAGGTCCAAGGTGAGCCATATTCCCCACTGTCAGTCATTGTTCACTTGACAGGGTGAGAGCTCCCAAGTTAAAGCTTAAGGAGCTTTCTTTGAAAGGTGAAGTTCATATGTATCATCAGTGAACTCTACTAGCATAGAGCATCACTAGTGCTTCCAACCTGCCTTCACGGCCCACAACAAGATCAGCACACTTCAGTGCCAATAAATAGTCATCCACAATATTCTCCTTAAGAAAAGACCACCGTGGTCTAACTGCATAAATAAGTTTTCTTAGGGATATAAATGTACACACTATTCTGTTTCTGACCTACAGTACAGATCCCTGGGAATTTGTAAGATCCCTAGAAGTTGTCTGTTAGGCAACTGTACATTGTTCATTGTCTATCCCTCAGTACACAGTCCTCATCCACTGGCATTCTGGGAGTCACGTGGTTTGGCTCCCCTCATTGTGTGGTCACAGGCTTGCTGCATTTGTCACCGACACCAGCATTTCAGAATAGTTCTTTCTAACTCTCTAGACATGTTAAACATGTGAAGACCCAGGACTTTCTTTTGAAAGTTGAATTCCTTATTGGGTTTGGGATGAGGCACCTATCTGGCCCAGCTTCCCTCTGGTTTTCTTGGCCCATCTCACCCTAGACAGTGGAGACTGGTAAAGCAGTCCTGTGTTTAGAAAGAGTTAGATTGGCATTTCGTTCCATAAATCATGATACTTGAGTTTTGTACATTTGTATCTTTTAAATACTCTGTAGGAGACACAGGGGATTTCATTCCATTTACTGGATGGTTGCTGCTCTGGCTTTTTAGAATGGGATTATCTTTTATTTAGAGCAAAGGGAGAAATCTTTCAAGAGGCTAAAGTCCTGCTGCTGTTACTGCTGTGAATTTGTGAAAGATTAGATTTATGGCAGTCTTTGTAATTAAATCATATAGTTTCATTTTAAGGCTATATATTTAAAAGTAAAGTTTTAAGAACACGTTCATATTTGGAGATAGTCTACAAGGTTTTCTTTATTTCCCAGATTGACCAGACAGTTACAATGAAGTCCAAAGCAGATATCTGGAAACACCAATTCATGCAAAGGTCTGTGGGAAGTTGGGCATCTGCATTAAAAGTGCAGACCTGACTGTCAGAGTGTCTGGAACCTGATGGGTGCCTCCATCTGGCATACAGATGTGTAGATGTGTTGGCAGACACTTTTTTTTTTTTTAGCCTTAGTCATCTTTTTTGTCAAGGAGGCAACTCATTGGCCTCTTGAAGACCACACCAGCCCTGAACACTATCCTTAGCAGCACAGCTGGAGGGATAGAGGCGAGTGCCACAGACAGTGAGACAAGTCGCTTCGTAACTTCAGGCCTTGCCTGAAGAGAAGTGCTACAAGGTCCAAGCCAATTTTGATATTTGTGGATTAGTTTGCTCCTGAAACTAAAGTCTCTTTGATAAATACTAAGGTTGATTCCTTAGAACAACTTCTTTATTAATGACATCCTTTGGGTTCAGAAATGTCAGGAAAAATATTTTAAAGATAGAATCATAATTCAGATTATTGGTATAAGTATGGAAACAAACTTTAGATAAAGTCTAAAGTGATTTACTGTGTGTAGCACCAGCCTTAACTTTGGATTCAGCTATTGAACATCTTTGCCCGTGTTTCTCTAATTCTGTGGGGGCAGAAATCGGATGGCAAATCACTGTGAGCCAGGTTACCTCAGTGTCGTCCGCCTCGTGTGTGACCTCACAAACACAGGAACTGAATGTTATTTTCAAGTGTTGGCGTGCAGCGTTATGGTCATGGAAGTGGAACTGCCTTACACATTAAACATAATCTCACCCCACTAGAACTTTTTCAGCCATGTCTCCAGATTTTAGCTTATGGACGAAACTCCATGGTTTGGTTAGATTGAAGCAGATGTTCCTAGGTATCAGTCTAGGAGCTCAGCTGGAAGCTCCAGGGGCATCATGTTCTTACTATTACTAATAAATCTAATCTGAGCCTTATTTCTTACTGAGTTCAGTTTCTTTTAAAACACACATTTATGTATTTTAAACGCTATTTGGAGAAGTCCCTGAGACAGTCCCAAGACAGGGCCTGCACATTTCTTACAATGGTAAAACAGTTTTTACAATGTAGGGTCAGGTTTAAAAAAAAAAAAAAAAAAATCCCAAGACTAATTCTGTGCAGAGGAGGAACCTGGAAGGTGAGCAGAGACAGGAGAGCCGGTTGTCAGTTTGGAAGCAGCAGTGAATTTGAGAGAAGGATCCTGTAAAGTCCATTTCTCTGTTCCAGCCCTATTGGTCACCCATTTAGTGTGATGGCAA
Organism: Mus pahari; assembly: GCF_900095145.1. NCBI lineage: Eukaryota > Metazoa > Chordata > Mammalia > Rodentia > Muridae > Mus > Mus pahari. The sequence goes on from NC_034599.1 coordinate 27,192,524, forward strand.
AATGTCACCTGAGCAGAGAGTGCAAGAAAGTAATAAAGAAAGCTGAAGTATGTCAGAAAGTTACTTCCAAATGGTTAGAGGCATGTGATCGTCAGTACTGTGTGTTATGGAAATGTCAAGAATGATGTATTTTAATGTGTGCAAGATAATGTTGGTGTGCACAGAGGGTCTTTTCCTTATCTGATTAGTACTGTTAATGTTCAAAGATTAAAAAAAAAAAATGATTGTTTTTACAGTTTAGATTCTGAGATAGCGAAACCTGGTTTTCCACCACGCCCTGCATGAGAGACGCACCCTAGGAAGCCTTAGATCATACCTTTGAGTTCTTTAATTTATAGAGTGTTTTTTTATGTTTTAATATTTTTGTGAACTGGTGTAAATTGTTAATGCATATAAGCTTGTGTATTTTTGTAAATAGTTTTGTGATTTACTTCTTGCCCCCCTGTGTAAATATTTACAGTCTCATTTCTTCCAAACTTATTTGAAACTGAGTTGTGGGTTTGGGGTTTTGTTTGTTTCCTTGTTTGTTTGGCTGGGGTGGGGGGGGGGAAGAAGGGATTTTTGTACTTGAGATGGAGATATCTTGTGGTTTAAAGCAAATGTCCCACTGAAAGCAATTCCAATATCAACAGAATTATTTCAGGTTAAAGCAGACTTTGCGTATGTGTTTCCTTTTTGACGTAGTATGGATTAAGATGAGGTTGATGGGGTAGTGATGGAGTGTTTGGACTACGTGTTCATATCACATGGCCTGTTCGGTCAGACCGTGTGTCCACCGAGCTGTAGTGTGCTATCTGGCTACATTCCTCTCAGCTCACACACTCATCTTTAGAGCACAGGCCTTCTATCTGTTCTGGAACATCTAAGCAGACAGTGCCCTAGGGCATCCTTAACAGATCTGCTGTCTCCTGCTGCCTGATACCCAGAATGCAGTCCTCAAGAAACTCAACTGGCTTCAAAGAGTCCTCCAAAAGGGGCGTTGGAATGAAAAACACATGCCTTCAGATACATACAACACATCTCAGACATCCTGTTTTCAGAGTGATATAGCCAGAAAATAACCAACCTTCTAGACTCAGTTCCCTGTGGCAAAGCTGGGCGTGGCATACCCAGTGCAAGCAGGGTTTCGGTGAAGTAACTTGCTGTAGATGTGAGTCATGCAGCTAGCTGTCTGGTAGGCTGATGTCGTTTCACTATCAGCAAGAGTTGGGGAAAGGGGACCTTAATAACTAACTCCCAGAGATGAATCTTCTTCTGTGGGCTGTAAGTTCAAATCATCTTTGAGAGCCTGATGGAGCTCTGTCCCTTCTGCCCAGCACCGAGGAGTTCCTATATGGTCTGGGTGCCCCTGGCAGTCCACTCAAGCTGTGTATGCTGGAACAACCACACTCCAAATGAAGCAGAAAGATAGCATCCAGAGCTGAGTAGTGTTTCCATGGAAACTGGTCAGCGGAGATGACAGAAAGACGCTCTCACACTGCATGTTCTTAGTGTCTGTCATTCCAATTATTTTATTACCAAGTTTCCTTGAGACTGATGAAAACACAGGACTTGCCTCACCAGAATGTGTCTGTCGGGACTTGATGGTAAATTGCAGTGTCAGTGTTTGAAAGTTTAGTCATTTGTGTTGCTCTAGATAAGGTAGTTTACTGTAGCGCTCATTATTCACTGCAGAGGGACCTAGTGTATGTGCAAACACCGGGATTAAGACCCTTGGCCATACTTTTCCATGTTATGAGAACATACCTCCTAAAAAGAACGAGACTTAATTTTTCTATTTTAAATATCTTTGCTTCATATTCTCTCTCTCTCCGCCTCTCTCTGTCTTTCTCTCAGCCTCTCTCTGCCCCCTCTGTGTGTGTGTGTGTGTGTGTGTGTGTGTGTGCGCGCGCGCGCACATGCATATGTACCACAACACATCACAGGTATGGGGGGGGGGGGTCAGTTCTTTGCTTCAGTCTTGGGAATTCCAGGGATCAAACTCATCAGGTGTGACAGCAAACTCTTAACCTGCTGAGACATCTGAGCAGACCTATATTAAATATTTAGAATTATTTCCAGAGCATATTTTAAACTACAAATTATGATGCTGGTATACTTCAAAACAAATGATTCCACTGTGGTGCAGTGGTAACTTTGGGATCTCTTAAGACAGTTGGGATCTGAAATGTCCTTCTGCTGTTTGTATAGGCAAAGGGCTTTAGTCACCAGCTGTGGGACTTCACTATTGAGCAGTGGCGAATGACGTCTTGAAGAGGTGGGGCCAAGAGGGAGGAAGTTTGGAATGTGGGGGTGCCATGTGGTTCGAGACTCTGCATTTCCCCTGTTCATGGATAGAAAAATCCTAGATAGTGACTAGAGGTGGGCTAAGTGAACAGGCAAAACTCTGATGTTCATGGACCGTACAGCCTGACTGAACTGTTGAGTTCCAGGTTCAGTGAGAATATCTCAAAGGTGGAAAGTGACCCAAGAAAGCAACTAGCACTGACCCCTGGCTTACACATGTGCACACGCGCATTCTAGTCCATGAAGAGCATTCGACACCCACAGTTAAGATCGAGGATTTTGCAGATTCATTCAACTAAGGTTTTTATACACATCAATTAAAAGAAAAAGCCTGAGGTTTCTCAGCTGGTAGTTCCCCAAATATCTGATCCATAATAATCACCTAGAAAGCTCGAGTGACTAGCGGTGTACCCACATGGGTCTGGAGTCAGCCTCAGTGGGGTTCTGGTGTCAGGGCTGAGTGCTGATGAAGGCAGCCTAGTTCATAGGTTGATTCTCATTACAGGCACTTGGGTCTAGTTCATTTAACGGTACCACTTCTTGGCTCACACCTTGGTTTGCCATCTCTTTAGGAATACTGAGTGCTAGAGTTTAGACTTGAGGTGTTCTCTAAAGGCCCACATGTACTTGGCCTCCAGCCTACTTTCTTATTAGTCAGTGGTGGGACCTTTAAGAATTGGGCCTTTATGGAAGCAAGTCCATTAGGAATGTGAGAAGAGTATTCGGGTACCCGCCCAACAGACTTCTTTACCCACACAGTTCCATCATCATGATGTACTATGGTGCTGCAGCCCTGTGTCTAGATGGGGATAGTAATGTGTAGTAGCTACCAACAGTTTCTGTAAGGACTGAGGACACATGCCTCCTTAAAAGGCGTAGTGGGAGAGCAAGTAACAGACCAGCCAGAGTTCACCAAAACAGTGGGACACCACACAGCCACTAAAAGGAGGGGCATCCTATGCTAACACAGTTGCTTGTGAGGCCTTAATTCATTTCAGTTGTACTCATTTACAGTTTATTTCATGTCAGTCATAAAAGAAAGAAACCACTGTGCCGGGGGATAGCTCAATGACTGAAGTGCTGGCTGCACAAACCTGAGGCCCCCTTCTGCATCCCCAGCAGCAGGGTGAGATGCTGTGCACGCAGGGAATTCTTGTAAACCTCACGGAGGGAGGAGGCAGGAAGGTTAACAGAGGCATTGTTAACCTGTTAACAGAGGCCGGTTAACCAGTCTAACTGAATTTGTAAGCTCCAGCATCAGTGGGAGATCCTGTCTCAGAAAACAATGCAGAGAGTGATAGATGAATCTAATGTTGGTTTCTGGCCTCCACACCCACCCACATAGACAGGCATATATGCATACACACACACACACACACACACACACACACACACAGAGAGAGAGAGATGCAATTCAAAAGGAAGAGCCAGGTGGTGCTACAAACCTGTAATTCAAGTGCTTGAGAAGCAGAAACAGGTGAATCTCTCTGAATCCAAGGTCAGGTTAGTCTACAAAGTAAACATTAGGCCCGGCAGAACTATATAATAAGACCCTGTCTATAAATAAATTAAGTAAGTAAGTTAAAATTATTGCTGTTATTTTTGCATAGCTAATAAACTTTGCAAGAAAGGGATTCTGGTGTTAGATGTCAAGACATAATTTAGTAAAGATGAGATATCACAGTGAGTCTCTGAAAAATATAATTGCTTACTACAAGGTCTTAATAAATGCCAAAAATAATTAAAAAAAAAAGCTTTCCAGTGAAACCTTTATTTCCTTATTGACAATATGACTCCCGAACGGTGTCCATGTTCTGTGTCAGAGCTGTGTTTTCTGTATCTGATAAGTTGTCTATTGTAACGGTCCCAGGGACCGCAGAGCCATGACTTTTGCTGAGGGGTGCTTTTTTTTCTGCAGGCATCTGAGGCGTTGTCGTACTCCATTTTTGGCTCCATTGCTCATAGGTTCACTCATAACACAAGACAGAATGAGTCTATGGATTGCTGGAGAAAAAAATGCTTGGGAGAAGTGTGTGTGTGTGTGTGTGTGTGTGTGTGTGTGTGTGTAAATATGCTAGAAAGAGATGGCTCTACCTTCCTTTCCATACTGAGTTAATAAAACTTGGTGTTTCTCATTATCCTTAGATGTGCATATATTCTTCCAGATTTTACAAGAGTTAATAACATAAATGCTAGTCCAAAGAACAGTATGCACTAATCATGTTGAAAGTCTAATAGCACTAACAGCTAATTGATCAGTTAGTATGTACAAGGCTATCTTAAGTAGTTTTCATGCATTAGTCTTAACTCATCGGTCTTTCTGATCAAACAGTTATATGAGCTAGAATTCTTCAGCGCTATGAACACAAAGGAGCTGAGAGCAGATAGTGTAAATTATATACCTGAATCCATTCCCCCTGACACTCAACCCCAGGTTTTTGAGTCCAGGGCCTGCAGATTTTATCAGTTTCACTTCTGGCCCAATGCGTGTCTTCAAACACTAAGAAACCATGATACAGGAGTGCCTGGGTGACTGATGCTACTGGTCATTGCAGGGAGTACTATCCCTACCCCTCAGGTGACATAAACTAGGTTTTTGCTATAAGTAACAGCATCAAAATCTCAGTGTCTTTAACACACACGCACTCATACACACGAGTGTGTGCACATGGACCACGCATACACGCAAGCGTGTGCACATGGACCACGCATACACAGAGAGGCTTCTTTTTTGCTGTGGATGCCAGTGATTGGGTAAAAGTTCCCTGTGCAGACCCTCACCCCTTACATCCTTACTTTCATCCCTGGAAGCATAATTCCTGAGCCAGGGTGTAAGGAGCTGAATGTCGAAGAATATGGTGTGAGCCATTAAAATGAAGCTTGCCATGATGAAAATAGCAGAATGGGAAAAGTGCTTGCCATGCAAATGTGAGAATTTAATTCTGAATACTTAGAACCCATATACAGCACATCTGTAATCCCTGAGCTTCTATGGCAAGATTAACTGAGATAGGAGAATATCCAGGAGTCCATGGACCAGCTAGCCTGGTATATGCAAGAGCGAACAACAGCGATCCTGTCCTAAACTAGGTGGAAGTCAAAGATCAGCACCCAACATTGTCCTCTGACTTTCATAAGCATGTTGTGCTTGACATGTGACCACACATATGCACAAATGCTTCCCAGAAGCAAAGTAATGTTCCCATTCACTGGGAATGTGCCCTGGGAAGGCCACTAGACTGTGAGCTTGGCGCAACACATGGTTCTGTCACCTCTCATCCCATTCCATTTGACTCATCCTCCCACTGAATTCTGTAACTGGAAACACAATATCATGCAGAACACTGTTTTGACATTCTGCTAGCAGAGAGCAGCGATTAAAACACAAGATAGCCTACAGGAGTAATAAGGCTTTGAGAAAGAAAAAAAATGAGGCAGAATAGGTTAGAGATAGCAATGTATTCATCAATGTTGTTGCTCTTGGTGGTTCTCTCCCTCCCCCTCTCCCCCTCCCCTCCCTCTCCC
>NC_034599.1:27199025-27207276 GCF_900095145.1 Mus pahari
TCTCCCTCTCCCTCTCCCTCTCCCCCTCCCTCTCCCCCCATCATGCATTTGCACTGTCTCAAACCCAGTTTCTGGGGGCTGGAGAGATGGTTCAACAGTTAAGCGTTCTAGCTGCTCTTCCAGTGAGCACACATGTGGTAGTTCACAACAAAAATGCCAGGGCAGCCAATACTTTCTTCTGGTTTCCTCAAGCACGTCATACATGTAGGAAAAGCATCCATACACATTAGAAAAGAAGGTTAACCTTATATTTACAACTTCCTGACCATACACTGCAGGTAGAGGGGCCTTTGGAAGTGACAATGATGTCTTCCTCCAGCCCTGGGGAAATGGAGGAAAGCTTAGGAAATCTTTCCTGAGAGTTGGTCTGAAAGCCAAGTATGACCACCTTCCCTCTGGCATGTCATTGCAGTCTCACGGGCCCTGTTGCTCTTCCATAAACATGTCAGTTTGCTTCCACTCAGCCTTAGCACTGGTTCAACCCTGGATGTTCAGTTCCTTGCTCTTTCATTTCATCATTGCCTTGGAAATGGCTTCCTCAGTCATCCTAAGATGCTCTACTGCACTCTCAGACCCCGTAATCGGTTATTATCTCATTTTATGTATTATCTTACTCATCTGGAATGTGGACTCTAGAAGGCAGAAATTCTGTCTCATGTTCCTTTTAGTATTACATTCTAGTGCTTTAAGCAAGAGTCTGGTATAGTCCCTACAATTATTGGAAGCATGATTAGGTCTATTGCAAAGCATTAAGAAGATGCTCCAGAGTCCTTCATCCTGGCCAGGTGGGAGACAGCAGACCATTGTCCATGGAAAGGATGAATCTTGTTTGTTTTGTGTTCATGTGCTATCAACACAGTTGGACTAATGGTGTTGGTAGGTGGTTCCAGAAGGGAAGAAAGCCAAGACTATCTTCAGTCCAGTCTCCAGATTCACCAAACACTGGTAGAGCTAGTCATAGAACTGAATGGAGTGTCTGGAAAGTTAGGAAGACAAGTTGCTTGGAGGTGAGAAAGACCTTCTCTCAATACACATCCCCTACAAATCATTTCTGGGTATAGACAGTGAAGAGGAAAAGAATCTCTTTTTCCCTAGGCATAGCAACTTTGAGAGAAGGAAAAAAACAAAACAAAACAAAACAGGGCTTAGATAGTTCCAGCAAACATAAAACCAATGTGCCAAGAAATGATGACATTCAGGTAAATGAGAATTAGTTCCTGAATGATCTACTTTATCACAACCCCATTGGTGCTACACAGACCCTTTCGAGATAAATCTCCTGGTACCCCCAAGACCTACAAGAAATCTCTGAAAGTTATTGTCTTGACTGTGTTTCGTAGTTTCCTGGACCTGCTTAGCAAGGCCGTTACTGTCCGTATAAGTTCCTCTTAATACTGCTTACTTAATTATGGTGGGAAGTTGTTCTCTTCCGTTAGCACTTATAATGGAAAGGTATGATTTTGTGACTCTTCAAAGAAGCTAAACATGCAAGGAGTAGCTTCCATGAAGCCAGGAAAAAGCTCCCAATACTGGGCTCAGAATTATAGGTGAGTGGGTCAGAACAGTGCCGTTACAGTTTAAAGGTTATCTTGGTTCTCTGGACTGAGTCCCACTTAAGTTTAGAGAATGTGGCTGACTGTGGTCCAGAACGGTTTCCTATCTCCTACTCTCATGCCTCCCCAATCCCTTAGCAACACACTCAGCTCCCCTGTGACCCCCACCCCAGGAAAAATAGACTTGAGAAGGTGAGATATGCTATTCATCGTGTGTATACAGCTCTTAGAACAAAAGGATTGTGTAGAAGCAATCAGACATGTCTATTCAAACTGGGGCTATTGCTCAGGGACACAGTGCTTGCAGGTAGCGTATGCAGGCTGCAGAGGTAGCTGCTTATCCAGCAAGGGTGTTGTAGGAGAGACTAAACACTAACTGGGTAACTGAATCAAACTTTTCATGCTTCCTACATCTCATGGGATGCATAGAATCCTAGACTTACATCAGTGTCTCCTTTAGGTTGTTTGGGAGCTGTCTGCTGCATGGAGAATGCTACTGTGCCCTCTCCTGGAGAATTCTTCCTCCTTATTTTATCTTCAAACACACACACTAAATCCAAGCTCTCCGGTATGGCCTCTGATTCATCGTCTTTCAGATTTCTGATTCACAAGCCACGGGAGGCCACCCCTTCACAGAGACACACCAGACAGCCTCCATGGATTGCCCCCACAGCCTTCTTAATTCTTTAAATACCACTTTCCAGAAGTTACTTACTGAGTTAATGACTGTGTCTGTTTGTTTATAAGCTTCATGAGAGCTTGACACAAAGTAAACTGCCCCTGGCCACAAACAAATTGTTGAAACATGCTTACTGCAATGGAAGTAGGACTGCAATGGAAGTAGGACTTCGAGGAAACCACTAGAGGGTGCTGTCAGCACACTTTTTATTTGCGAGTGACCGGCTTACTAGAGTCCTGCTTGTGGTTGACTATAGAACAAGTGATTCAGCCTCCGATCTTCTGGGTCCACAACTTCACTCCACGTTTACAGAGCAGGTTTAAAAAGCAATGGCCCTGAAGGGGTTGAGAAGTGATTGCTGATGAGCACTGTTTGGGAATGGGGGAACCTGTGAGTTCCAAAGACCTTCATGTATTTAAATTTTTAAATGTCTTTTATTGCTATATTTTATAAAATTTCATAAAACATCCAGACTCCAGCTTCTCCAGTTTCATGGACTCTTAAAGACTCAACAGCATTTGCAAACCTGGATGTACACCAGAATTCTTGCAGGGAGTTTAAAATGTAAATTTCTGTGCTTGCTTTACTGAACTCTTTTCATGGACCACAGAAACTGCATGACTACATTATTAGTGGAACTTCCTGGTTGATTCCATCCCTCAGGACCTAGGAGCCATTTTTCTGGAGATCTTTCCCTCCGGCTCCCTTTTAATACCTGATGGTCCTGAACTATAGCCTAGGTTCTGGACAGCACTGTCCAAACTTTGTTTCAAAGAACCTTATTATCTCTGAAAGTTTCCCCAGTCTTCCAGAAGATGGCATGATCATAGGCTAAACAATTTAGTCTGTTTGCTCCGCTGCAGAATTTCTTAAAAATTCATACATTCTATGCCATGACTTTCAAGTGCTTAGAAATAACGCATCACATTGGACCACAGAACACTTTGTCCATAGGCTGTTTCCCCAGAATGCATTTCTGGGAAAGTTTTCTAGTCAAAAATAATCTAGACTAGAGTCAGGAAACCATGTTTGGTCATAACTCCTTATTCATAATTCTGTGACTAATTATACTATCTGACTCCACATTAAATTTAAGGGCAACAATCCTATGACAGGAAATGCTACCTCCTTCAGGTTCCACAGCTGTTTCTGCAAAGTGGGGACACTGACCTGCAGTCGAGGTACCACAGAACCACTCAGGAACAAAGAAAGGATCCATGAAAAAATGCTCTGAAAAAACGTAGGCTGTCGTCTTGGTCTGTTCTCCGTTACTGCAATATAATACCAGAGACTGGGTGATTTATAAAGAACAGAAGTTTATTTGCTATTTTGGGAAGCCAGAAATGTGCCATGAGAGTGCAGCCCAAGTCGGAAAGCAGAAAGGTGGGTGGACATGTACTGAGGAGAAGAAATGGAAGAGGGGGTCTTACCTTATAACAACCCACCCTGTCAGAAATCAAGCCCCTCTAGGGCCAGAACTGTCTCCCAGAGACCTCAGCCGTCCCTCGTGAAGGTGGATTTTTCATAATTCTCTTGGCAGGCTCCACCACCACTCCATGCTTACACTGGGCACACAGCGTAAATCTGAGTTTTGTTAAGGTAATCCATGCTCAAACCATAGACCATATAAGTGAAAGGTGCGTTCAGCAGATGTGAGAACTGGACTAGAACTCCGTGGAACTGAACATTTCCTATCAAGGACAACTGCCATTGGCAACCCAAGTTTCCTGTACATAGATAATTAGTTTTAAAAGTCAAATCAGATCACCAGTCTCGCTGTAAAACAGCAGCAGCCGTTCATTAACCCAGTGTCTGCTGCCTGGGGTAAGCTTCCTTTGGGCACTGTTTCTGGCATTTACAGCCCATTTCTAAACACAGCTGGTTCTGAACGTTTGCCGTTTAGAAGTCTGGTGAGTCTCTGGTGAGGAGCAGGAGAACAGTATTTGGCCAATACCAGGTCAGCACACACCAAGTACCCCACCACACACACAATCACTGTGTTGGTGAGCTTTTGGTTCCTGTAACAAATACTGGTGCCAGTAACTTACTGAGAGGATAGAACTGTTTTAGCTCACAGTTTTAGAGCTCCATCTGAATCGATTCATGACTGATTTGTTCTGTTGCTTTGAGGACCTGTGACAGAGGGTGGTTGAGCTAAATCAGGGACAGTGACATACTAGAGTCTCAGAGTTCAGTTCTCCATGGCCTCCCAATAGTACCAAGGAAGGACCCCAGCTCCAAAGTAATTACTTACTCTTACACACACACACACACACACACACACACACACACACACACACACCTGTGTGTGTGTACATACACCTGCACACATGCACGAAGACACACATATGCACACACAAGCACACACATACATACACACATATGTGTATATGCACACACATACACTCACACACATATATGTACATACACATGTGCAGACTTATGCATGTGCGCGCACAAACACACCTGCACACACAGCAGTCCGACATCTCAGCCTCCCATCTCTGTTTCTCTATTCTTGTTACTGAGCAAACCCTTCCCTCAGTGTTCCATGCTTTCTGTGTGCCTGTTTCTTCACCCCCAGGAACTCTGTGCAACAGTGCATTTCCTGTCAATATTACCCATTCTCATTTCTTCCTGCTTCTTTCTTCAGGGGCCACTGATGGAGAGTTGGGGAGCCTTGCCTGCATGTCCCCCAGCTCAGATCCAGCCTGGAGTTCTCCAGACTTGCTTCACTGAGAGGTGGGTGCAAGCCTGGCAGGCTGAGATTCTTGCTTCCTTGGTATGTTTCTCCCATGTCATTTCACTCCCTCTTTCTAGTGGAAAAGGTGCTGAGGAAGTAACACTGTAGCGGTGTGGGGCTGAAGATATTTTTTTCCCACTCTTACACTTCTGGAAAGTCTGGCTTACAGGAGGATTCTAAGTGAAAGCCAGTTCCCCTCAGTTCTGACAGTTTTGCTTTTGTCCTCAAGGCAGATGTTAAGTCTGATGTTGTCTGGTTCCCCCATCCTTGTGTAAAACTTTTCTGTGTGGAAGCCTGACTTCTTCAAGGAGCTGTGAAAGTTGACGGTGATGTACCAAGGTGTGAATTCCCCAAGATGCGCCCTGTGGTCCTTCCAGTCTGTAGCTACGCCTTTCTAGTTCCTGTTCTGGGAATTGGAAACATTGTTAATTTCTTCTCAAAGAAAAAGAAACCTTTACAAACACCCATCATTTGAACTTTGTAGCTTCCAGGTTGATTCTCATTTTCTTTCCAGTCACTCCCTTTGACATTTTATTTAATTTCTAGGATTTTTTTTTTTAATTTGAAAAGAAATCCTTATACCTCAAAAAAAGAAAAGAAACGAAAAGAAATGAAAAGGAAAGAAAAGAAAAGAAAAAGTTCTCTATATTTTTAATTTCTAAGGGTTATTTCTTGTTTTGTTTTGAGTGTTTCTGTCTTTTCTTTTTTTCTAGTTTTTGTTTCATCTAAGACAGGATAGCTAGCATGGAGCTCAAAAGGCCTCCTACACCAGCCTCCTCATGCAAGGATTATGAGTGCTGCTCCCCACCCAGAACCCGGTCCCACCTTTTGTTTCCATATCTTCCTGTTTGTGAATGGACTCAAGCAGAAATTAGCACTAAGACATCAGATGGTTCTAGTGTTGCTATTTCTATTCTGTCCCTTTCCTTTGAATTTCTTTTAATCTATGTACTATATGTATTTATTTTACTTTATGGGTGTGAGCATTTTTCCGGAATGCATGTATCTGCGCCATGAGGATGTCTGGTGTCCACTAAGATCAGAGGTGGCAGGTCAGATCCCCTGGAACTGGAGTTAAAAGGTGGTAACCAAACCCAAGCCTCCTGCAAGAGCAAGTTCTCTTAGTCACAGAACAGTCTATCCAGCCCCTTTATGTGATTTTTGTTTCTGGTCCTTATGTTAAACCTTTCCTGACACCCCTGTCATGGTTGATAACTCAAATCTGAATAAAATCTTCTTGGGCACATAGATGCATGCACATACATGCTGACTGGAAGACCTGTTAAAGGCAACATTAAGTAGCTAATGAAGGTTGTGGTGGATAACAATATCCCTCCAAAGATGTGCAGACTGTAATCCCTGAGCCCTTTAAGAACATAGTTTATGGAGCGGAGGGTAAGTGAAGCTGCAAGGTACTCCATCTAAAACAGGGAGATTATCACTGGGTTCAATGTCTAGTCTGAGGACCATTCAAAGTGGGAGAGAGAGAGAGAGGCAGAACAGTGGAAGGCAGGGATATGAAGTGGCAGCGGGACTTAGAGAAATAATGGAGAAGGACTCTAATCACTAGCGAGTCCATTCGAGGATGGGGGAAGAAATGTGGGCAACATCTGGAAGCTGGAAAGGCAAGAAAATTGGCTGTCCCTAGACTGTGCAGAACTAGCAACTATGCTGACAGCTGGATTCTAGCCCCATGGGACTCACTCAGGCTGCCCTTGTCAAGTTTAGAACTGCAAGACAAGGGACTAGGGGTCCTCAAACCACCATATGTGCTATAGCAGCCACGCAGAAAAGCACATGGGCAGGGTGGGGACCAAATTCGGACTGGGATAATATTGCAGGGGATCAAAGCAGCCAGGAAAAATGGGACAGGTGCAAGAGGTCTCTGGTCTTTGGCTAGAGCCATAGTAGATCGATGGTGCTGCTCTGCCCATGTGGGAGGCTAATTGCCTCTCAGCAGCAGAGAGAGCAGTTGCCTGGAGAGTAGGAAGGAGACCTAGTCTAATCCTGGAGACAGACAACTGGCTGCTTTTGCCACTAACTCAGTCTTGATGTGGCTTACAGGTGAAGCCAGAAACCTTTGGAGTCCGTGTGCATCCAGTTTCCTTGTCTGTTTCTTAGTTTGGAACGACAAGACCAAATCACAAGACTGCTCTGTCCGGGCAGAGGTTGTACACCTTTAATCCCAGCACTTGGGAGGCAGAGCCAGGCAGATCTGTGGGTTGGAGGTCAGCGTGGTCTACAGAGAGAGTTCCGGAACAGACAGAGCTACATAGAGAAACTTTGCCTTAAACAAAAAAGACTTCCCTTGTGCTTTAAGGGTTGGGCTGGGGAATAGAGCCTGGGACCTTCCCCATCATGATGAGTGCTTATTGTCGGTGATATGTAAATATGTCCATAAAATATGATTTTATCTTTTTATCGAAAATAGATTCTTCTCTCATCTGATACATCCCAGGCACAATTTCCCCTCCTTCCATTCCTCTTAGCTCCCCTGCCCTTCCTTCTCTCCCAGATCCACCCCTGCCCCATTGTTTTCCTCTTCACAGAAGAGCAGGCCTCCATGAGACAACAGCCAGACAGGCAAAACAAGATACAACAAGACAAGGCAAAAGCCCGTGTGTCAGGGCTGGACAAGGGAACCCAAGGCAAAAGCCCGTGTGTCAGGGCTGGACAAGGCCACCCAAGAGGAGGAAAGGGGTCTCAAGAGCAGGCAGCAGAGTCTGGGACCCGCCCAGTCCCCCTCTTAGCAGTTCCACAAAAACACCGATCTAACAGCCAGAATCTATACACAGAGGACCCAGAGCAGACCCATGCAGGTCTTGTGCTTACAGTCTCAGGCTCGGGGAACCTGTGTGAGCTCATGTGATTCAGTGGGCCAGGTTCTCTGGGTGTCCTTTATCACCTCTGACTCCTATAGTCTCTCCTCCCCCTTTTTTCAGGGGTTCCCCCATCTTTTTTCTATCTACAGAGTCAAATAATTATAGGAAAAACCTCAAACTTCTTTAAGTGTATGAGGAAAAGGTAATTTATTAATCAATTACAAAACCTGCCTTGGTGGTAACAGCTGAAGTTTCCTATGCATATTTGTAAGAGTCCATCTTACAAATGACCCCACCTGAATCACCATGCCTGACCTCAAGCTGTACCACAGAGCAATTGTGATAAAAACTGCATGGTACTGGTACAGCAACAGACAGGTAGATCAATGGAATAGAATTGAAGACCCAGAAATGAACCCACACACCTATGGTCTCTGGATCTTTGACAAAGGAG
>NC_034599.1:27208076-27217722 GCF_900095145.1 Mus pahari
AGTGTGGATACTTTGTCCCTCTTTAGAATGGGGAACAAAATACCCATGAAAGAAGTGGCAGAGACAAAGTTTGGAGCTAAGATGAAAGGATGGACCATCCAGAGACTTCCCCACCCAGGGGTCCATCCCATAATCAGCCACCAAACGCAGACACTATTGCATATGCCAGCAAGATTCTGCTGAAAGGACTCTGATATAGCTGTCACCTGTGAGGCTATGCCAGTGCCTGGCAAACACAGAAGTGGATGCTCACAGTCAGCTATTGGATAGAACACATGGTCCCTAATGGAGGAGCTAGAGAAAGTACCCAAGGAACTGAAGGGGTCTGCAACCCTATAGGAGGAACAACAATATGAACTAACCAGCACCCCCAGAGCTCGTGTCTTTAGCTGCATATGTAGCAGAAGATGGCCTAGTCGGCCATCATTGGGAAGAGAGGTCCCTTGGTCTTGTAAACTTTATATGCCTCAGTACAGGGGAATGCCAGGGCCAAGAAGGGGGAGTGGGTGGGTAGGGGAGCAGGGTATGGGGAGGGCATAGGGGACTTTCGGGACAGCATTTGAAATGTAAAGGAAGAAAATATCTAATAAAAAATTGAAAAACAAAACAAAACAGAACAAATGACCCCACCCTTGACAACAGGCATTTGACATCATTTCCCCAATTTCCCAGTTTGTGCGCACATGTGGCATCAGAGGACATCTAGACATCAGGTCTTTCCTTCCACCACATAGACTCTGAGAATCTTGTCAAGTTGTCAGGCTTGGCGGCAAATACCCTTATCTAGTGAGCCATCTCACTGGTTCTCATAGATTTTTTTTAAAAAATAAAACTTTTGTTCTGTGAATGAGAACACACTGGAAAAGTGCCAAGTAAGGTTTGTTCCAAACTCAATAGCCAGGTGGCTCTCATTCAGGGGAACTGTATTAGTTAGGGTTTTACTGCTGTGAACAGACACCATGACCCATTACAGGAACGGAAGCAGAGCCAATGGCCAGAAGGCCTGTGAATCGTCAGCAGCCTCTCCTCTGGCCTGCTCTGAACTTGGCTTATTTTTTATTTATTTTTTTTTCTTTTCATTTTTGTATAATCACTTGGTGGGCGGCAGCAAAAGGCAGATAGATGCACAGCTCCTATGCCATTATAGATGCTGCCTGAACACTTCTTCCTCAGAGACCTCTGCTGTGCAAAGTCCCTGACCATAGAGTGGAAAGAACGTTAGAGACAGCTGGTGTGGAACACAGTTAGACTCTGTAAAACATAGAAAGGCACTCAGGAAGTGGACAGGGACCCCTGTGGCACATGCTTCTCATGCAGGGGCTACTAAAAGTATCATGGTGGTTGTATGGGTAGTTATAATTGTCAACGTGACATAATTTAAGATCACTCAGCAAGAGACCCTATGGAGAATGGGCAAGTTTAAGTTAGTCTGTAAGCTCATCGGTGAGAGATTTTTAAAATTACATTAATTGAGGTGAGAAGACCTACCCTGGATGTGGACAGCACAGGTTCCCAGGCTTTGGGTATTGAGCCGAGTAAGAGAGGAAAATGGGCTGAGGATGAGTTAACCTGTGAATGGCTTATTTTCTCTCTGCCCTTGATAGTGGATGTGACTAGCTGTCTCCAGTTCCTGTGACCTTGACTTCCACTGTTACTTGGAATTGTTAGCAAAATCAATCCTTCTCTATGTAAGCTACTGTGATCAGGGTATTTCATCGCAGCAACGGGAAACAAAGCTAAGACAGCAGCAGGCATAGTCACCATTGGTGACTCTGAAGCCACGTCTGAAAAGGTTGCTAAGAACCATTTATCTTTTTGTTAAATGGTATTGTAGTGTGGGTTAAAAGTGGGGTCCCACGTCTGGCCCAAGGCTAGGGCCACTGGGCGAGGTGGGACACAGGCAGTTTGACTGCATGTACCCCCACGCTGCCGCCAGGCGGGCATTGGGCTGTGAGAAGCCACAGGACCCTGCTCTGGGAGGGTGGGGAAGTGCAGTCTGCGGTCCCTACAGGCCTGTTGGAATTGGTTTGGGGTCCCCAGGTCCTGCACAGAGGCCAAAGGTGACAGATTCTCAGGCTCTTGGACACTGTAAAGGCTGCTTGATGTTGCAGAAGAGCTGAGAACCGAGTGGGGACCCGTGGGCTGGCTCTGGCCTGGGCTGAAGGGAAAAGGGCAAGAGGAGAGCTCTGGCTGGGTCCCTCAGGGAGAAGAGTCCTTGGTTGGCTCGTGAGGGTGGCTTGGCTTGGTTTGGCTGGTGGCAGTGGCTGGGAATGCAAAGAGGCCTCCCGTGGGAGATCAGAGGCACAGCCCATTAGAGGAAGACCTGTTCCATTGCTCCAGCACAGCAGATCCTGATGAAAAGAGGCAGTCCATGGTTTTAAGGCATTTATTTCAGGGCCAGAAGGAGAGCTAAGAGGGTAGTAAGAGATAGAGAGAAGGAGAGAAAAAGGGGTCAGCCATGGCTATGTGGAGAGAGGGGGAGCAAGAGGGCAAGAGAGAGAGCCAAGAGTGAGAGAGTAAGAGAGGGAGGAGGGGGCAAGCAGCTCCTTTTATAGTGGGCCGGCCTACTTTGCTGTTGCCAGGTAACTGTAGGGGTGGAGTCCAAACAGAATACCAGGGACTTGGGGGCGTTGCCTTACATGACTGATGGCCACAGAATTATGGAGCTTGGGCCTCACATCAGGAGCCTGGTGTCTGGGAGCGCGGCAAACGGTCTTGAATCCCTTACAGAGTTATCTGCTGGGTCTCCAGGGTTTAAACCTAGCTCGATCAGAAAACAGGCTGCCTTTCATGGTCCCCCATTGTAGGATGGCTCTGGAGGTGCCTTTTGCAGGGGGTGATCCTCTGATAGACCAACACCAGGAGGCCAGGTTTGCACACAGGGGCTGGGACACATCCTGGTTCCTGGTGTGAGTCCTCGAAAACAGTAAGAAAATCACCAAGGAAGGAGGACACTAATAATTAGGCCTTAAACATGATTCATTACTATTTTAAAACTGTTTTAAAATTTGTCACATCTCCATTTTTTAAAAAGAATTTTTCTATGATAATAGCCTTCACAGCAATTGTTAATTTTTAAAAACACTTATTTTCTTTTATGTGTATGATTTTGCTGTTCTTAACCAGATCACAATAGCTTGATTTTACCAATGAAGACTCAGGAGGCAGATGCAGGAGTGGAAGCCTGCTAGCTCAGAGAGGCAGACAAAGCACTCGGCTGACTTTCCTCATCCATGCAGTCTCCAAAACCTCAAACTAAATGCCCCTCCCTTCTACTTCCTGTGCATCTCTCTATCCGTCCTCCCGACTTCCTCTTCCTCGCCACCATCGTTTTCTGTGTTCACTCCCTGTCAGCTGGTTGCTTGCTCTACCTCCACGGTTGCCTTTATTTCATCCTGTTTACAATAAACAGAAAGCTCTTGAATTAAAAGTGTGTGCTAGGGCTGAGCCACACCACATCTAGAAACAGGTTTTTCCAGCAAATAACACAATCTCGGTCGGGGCTTACAACGTGATCAAACATCCTGCAGCGTGAATATTTTACTTGCATGTCTGTCCGTGTACTGTGTACATGCTAATACATGTCAAAGTCAGAAAAAGGCTTTGAATCCCCTGTAACTGGAGTTACATGTGGCTATGAGCTGCCCACATAGGTGCTGGGAATTAAACCCCCTCATGTCCTATGAAAGAGCAACAAGTGCTCCTAACCATAGCCATTTCTCCAGCCACATTGGTTGAGATTCTTGGTTTCCAGTCAGGAAGAGGCTTGGCTGCTGGTGTGTGTACTTAGGTGGACGAGGAGTTTTCAGGTCCTTGACATCTTCTTCAAAAGAGCTAAAGAGGTGCACAGCACGTTTTATTTATTAAGACAGTAAGGAAGCAGCAGGCGGGCTGTCTAACTACAGGGCCCAAAAGGTCTGGTTAGGGTTTGGGCCTCTTTTTATTGGGTTCAGGAGGAGGAGGGGTTGGTCGCCAAGGTGCAGGTGGTCCTCTGTTTTGATCGATAGACTTGAGTTTTGCCAGTTTTTCTTCTTTGCACATAACCTTCCCTATCCATCTGATTTTAATCATAAACAGTATTGCCAATTATGGGTGGGCATAAGATGGTAAGAAAGGATTTTTCTTAAAAGTTCACTTATAGGAAATAGCTTTCCTTACTGTTGCATGCACCCCAAGCCAGTTCAGGTTGTACTAGTCCCATTCCCCCTATTCCTGGGCATGTTGGGAGACACCTCTGAATGGAAATGGGGCATTTTCAGAGGATGTCCACAGGAGTAACTTGGTCCTCTATTGAAGTCAGATATAAAAGCAAGTCAACACAGTTGAGGGTCCCAGGCTTCGTGTGCATGGCTAGGAAAGGGTGTGTGTGTGTGTGACTCAGTGCAGGTGCGGATCGCAGGCTGAAGGTGCATTGCTAGCAAAGAGGTGTATGTGTAGTTCAAGCCAACTGAGATTCCAGTTTACCAAGTCACCTCTCTACTTGCTTACCCCAGGTTTAAGTACACTCCTGAGTGAGGAGCTCTGCTCTCTTCCCATGTCCCCATAATTTTGCCTGCCATATTACCCAGCCTCAGTATGAAAAGAATAAGGGGTCTTTAGCTCATTTAATATATTGAATCTTTTCTCACTCTGTGGCTGATCATTTCTTCCCTTAATTTTTTCGTATTTGTTTGTTTACTTTAGAACAAAGCCTTACATTTAGTGTGTACTTTTTCCTATACTTTTTAATGTCTGGCTCAGAGTTGTAGAACTTCTCATGGGGATGGTTTGATGCTTTCCAGCTGTGCAGTTAGACCACACAGCTTGAGTTCTCTCTCTTCCTTGTGTCTATTTCATTTGCATTCAGTTTGTTCCTGTGCCCAGCCTTACATAGTGATCCCATCAAAGAAGTGGGTTAATCGGCCCATGCTTCCTCACCCCTAGAGTGAGTTTATATTTGGATCCAGGTACAGCAAGCCCTTCAAACAGCCTCTCAGTTTTTCAGATCTTCAGAACTGATCCTGTCCTAAGAGGGAAAGTGGCCCAACTACTAGAATGACTTTGCTGGGCCTCTGGCCCCTCTTAGATCTTTCTCTATCAAGGCTTTGTAACATGAGCTGGTGAGATGACACAATAGTATAAAGTACTTGCTACAGAGGTTTGAAGACCCCTTATGTCCACAGTAGAGTTCATCTGACATCCCAGTTCTCTAGTGTGAGATGGGAGGTGGGGGATGGGACTGAAAGATTACTGGCCATTGAGCCTCATGGGCCAACAAGCGGCATCAATAAGAGCCCTGCCTCAAACAAGCAAGAATCCTCCCCCAAAGCTGTCTTCTGACCTCCACGTGCACACCATGACACATGTCCCCCATGCATACACCCTTATCATATGGGCAAAAGATAAATTCCATCTTGTTAGGATCTTCAACAGGAGAACTCTGGCGACTTAGAGCACCAGTGTTTATGTTTTGACACTCAACAAAAAGCTTATGAAGTAGGCAGAAGTTTGTATCTGCAAGTGACTAAGAGCAAGCAGATGCAAGGGAGAGGAGAGGGCATTTGGAATCTGGGCAGTAGAGTATAAGGTTTGCACTGACTTGGGACTGTACCTAACCTTCAGTTGGCTCTATTTTTGCTTCAGAGATTGGTCAGATTAAAAAAAAAAAATGAAGTTCCTTTCTTTAGATGTTAGCAGAAAGAAATGTTGTCAATTCTGTGGAGATGTAGGGTCAATTATGTTAACATTTCTCTGGAAGTTAGAAAATTGTACTTAAATATTCTAAAAGAGAGAAAAAGCCCTAAAACACACTTTAGACTTAAAATCCCAAAGTCAGGCAATTTGGGAACGTAATTGAAAATATTTTTGTGAGCTAAAAGCAACTCTCTAAGCTCCCTTCCATTACCCGACTCATTCTTTAAAAACACAACACGTCACTGAGCTTCAACTGGTTTCCCTCACTGCTGCTCCAAATATTAGGAGGGTACACTTCCCTACCTCAGAAAATGCACGATCTAGTTAGAACCAGATAGGTGAAAGCCATCTACAGTGATGAATATGCATAGCGCTCTCTAATCACACGCACACGTACATCATAAGGCCCTTTCTGATAGCAAGGAAGAACGCTATGATTCAGTCTGCTTCTTTGAGTGTTTATTTAGCACAAGCCCTCATGTCAGTTCAGAGTTGTTGACTGCATTTGACTTCCCAAGAGAAATTCTGAAGTACCTGTAAATTCATCTACACCGTTCGACTTATTGATAATCAGTGGGTCCTGTGATGTGAGCAGCATTAAGTCATATCAGGAGAGTGAGCACAGAAGCCAGCTCCAGGTGACTCCACGGAGACCTTGGTTATATTATTTGACCTTCAATCCCTAAGTCTGCTCTTCTATAAAACAAGGTAAACCACGCCTAATCTATACCATGGTTGTGAAGCCAGTGGGCCCACATAGTAACACACTTACCATGAGGTCTGGCACACCATAAAGCTCCATGAAGACTCTTTATTTTTCCCAAGGCACACTCACAGTTAAACATTTGCTGAGGGAGGTGAAGTGCTATATAAATGGGAAAATACCTGTGAATTATTACCAACAATGTACACATAAACAGAGAAAGCGGAAAAATTCGTTTTATTCTCAGCCAAGAGACATTTAAGATACATACCCTTTCTGGCCCCATTCAACTGTGAGGGACAGAAGTAGTTTGTTCTTCCAAAGAGCCTTTTGGTTCTTCTTATACCCACACCTGTAAAGGTCAGCTAGTGGCATTTCTTATTGAAGGCGCTGTTCCTGGAAGAATTTTACTTTCTTAACATGAAGGGATTTGAGCCTTTGAATAGAGTCAGGTTATATCCATGCCATTTGAACCAGCCATGGACCAGTTTCCTGTCTAACTTAATCCTCTCTCTCCTCTCCTCCCTGTCCAAACTGGCCTTTAAATTTATTTATTTTAAAGATTTACTAATTTTTATTTATGTATATGTATGTGTGTTTCACCTTTGTGAGTTTCTGTGTGCTAGGTGTATTCAGGTGATGGATGGGGTGGGGAAGGTCAGAGGATTGTCTGCAACTGGAGTTCTAGGTGGTTGTGAACCACACAGTGTTGGTGTTAGGAACTGAACCCAAGTCCCACGGAAGAGCAGTGAGTGCTTTTAGCTGCTGAGTTACCGGCTGAGCCATCTCTCTGGCCCCCACAGTTTAATTTATTATTATTATTATTATTATTATTATTATTATTATTATTATTATTATTTATGTTTGAGTGTGGACACACTCATACATGTGTACATGATGCATGTGTGGAAGTCGGGGGACAACTTTCAGAGGCCCATTTGCTCCTTCCACTGCAGAATCCGGAGACCAGACTCCGGCCATCAAGTCTCCACGGGAAGCCTTTTTCCTCCCTGAGCCACCATGCTGCTCTTCTCACTGTTTACTTCATATCTCCTTGAGATTATTAACAAAATTTATTACGTAACTTAGGCTCATACTTCATAGTTGTGTTTAATCAGAGTCTACTGACCTGAGCACTCTGCCATTAGAATATGAGTTTATCTGAAAGGGACACATCTGCATGCACACAAGTGTTCACACATAATTAGCACCATTAAGTGGACAAGGCTTCTCTCTTCCACCTGCTCCTTGGCTGTTGATGTTCCAGAAGATTCCACCCATTTGTCTTCTTTCTCTGCTCTCATATTCTTCCTGGAAAGGAATGCTCAGGAAATGCCTTTCCCACACACTTCAATCCATGTCATAGAACAATGCATTAGGCCCAGGCCCATCACTTAAACTTCTCCTCACACCTCCTGCGCCTGGGTGGGCAAAATAGTCAAGTTTATTCCTGCTTCCCCTCCACACACAACGCCTCCTTCTGAGGCCTCTGATTGCCCCTTCTTTGCTCGACCTTTCGAAGCCTAGACTGTTGGTCTGACTTCCTCATACCCCATCTTGCTAATTTTTTAGATCGTAGCCTTGTCATTTCTCATCCAGAGTGTTAATAATCACCTTTCTACCTTTGCCATTTAAATCTTCATCCTGTCAAGTGTAGCCAAAGCGACTATCCTGGTGATGTCATCTTGCCAGCAATGTTCTCAGTGGTGCCAGTCTCTTCAGTGACTGTGTGTGTGCATAATGATCTTCTCAGACGTCAGCATGTAGATTCCGGGACCTATCAACAGAAACTGACTCAACAGATTTGGGATGGAACACTAGAGTCAACATCTGAAATGTGTGGGTCACACTGGGGCAGGTGGTCTGGGGACTGTAGTCTAAGAAGCACATCTGCAGGGCAATCCAGTCCGCTCAGGCAGCTTAGATGGTCATTGTTTTCTAGACTCTAGCTACTTCTCTAACTTTGTCAGTGTTTACTCTCTCCTTTATATTCCTAAGTCCAGCATTCAAGGTCAGTAACTAAATAGCGTTAGGCTAATGCCTTAGGAATGTTTGCCATTTTGTTCATTCATTTCTACTTTGATAGACTAGTTGAAGGAACACTACCCCCCAAGCTACAGCAGACAAAAATATAAAAAGTACCATTTATGAGTAGCTCAGACCATGCCAAATGTTTTTGGGTTTGTGGTTCTTATAGATGCTGAAATGCTCTGTAGGTTAGCAAAGGACAATGGACAGGAAGCAAAGCACCTCACCCAGGTCAACAGGTGGGCTAGGCCAAGTCTACAGAGCCAACTCTCCTAGACAGAGGCTCCTGTGCCGGGTACTTACTACACAGAGTACAAAGCCTAAAAGAAGTGCCATCCGAGCCATAGCAACTCCATGGGCATCAACCTGGGCTTGGTTTTCCTTTCTTGCTTTGGAGAGTATCAGAGAAGGAGTGTTAGGGGAAGGCTGATGCTCCTCCTGTGGTGGTTTGAATAGATATGGCCCCACAGACTCATGTGTGTGAATGCTTGCCCCATAGGGAGAAGCACTATTAGAAGGTATGGCCTTGTTGGACGAAGTATGTCATTGTGGAAGCAGACTTTGAGGTCATGCATACACACACACACACACACACACACACACACACACACATATATTCATGCTCAAGCCCCACCCAGGGTGGGATCCAGTCTCTGTCGGCTGCCTTTGGATCACGAATGTAGAACTGCTAGCTGCTCCTCCAGCATCTAGTTTGCCTGCACAATGCTATGCTTCCCACCATGATGATAATGGATTAATCTCTGAAACAGTAAGCCTATCCCAATTAAATGTTTCCCTTTACAAGAGTTGCCTTGGTCTTGGTCATAGTGTCTCTTCACAGCAATAAAGCCCTAACTAAGTCACCTCCCCTTACTTTCCTTAGGAGAATGATGTTATTTCCCCAACATTTGTTTCCTGGTCACTGGAGAACCAATAGCATTAAGTCATCCTGAACAGGGCCTCTTACTCTACTCCATTCAGACTCTTTAGAATACAAAAGGACTTATTTGAACAAAAATTATTCTTAGAAGACTATATACTGTTGACTGGGGAGTAAGAACAGGAAATATGAATTGAACTTTTTAAGAATATAAATGATGTTTTATTTGTACTATTGTGTTTGCAAATGTATGTGCATGTGTGCATGTGAGTTCCTGTGCGTGCATGTGCATGTTCATGCATGTATGTCTCTCTCTCTCTCTCTCTCTCTCTCTCTCTCTCTCTCTCTCTCTCTCTCTCTCT
>NC_034599.1:27217787-27229361 GCF_900095145.1 Mus pahari
GTGTGTGTGTGTGTGTGTGTGTGTACCATTTTGCTGCTGGGCATCAGGGGATACTCTGGAATCAATGCTCTCCTTCCCCCTTTGCTTGAGTTCTGGGGATTGGATGAAGGCCATCAGGATTGGGCAGCAAGAGCCTTTACCTGCTGGGCCATCTTCCTAGCACAAAAGGAATTTTTAATAACTCAAATGAGACTGGTACTCAGAGTGTGGTATCCTAGGCAACTTAATGAAAGTGCTGGGATTTCTAAACAGTGAATATCCATCACATTAGATCTTTACTTATTAAGAACAGAAATTGATTTCCTCTCAATTCTGGAGGCAAATAGTTCAAGGGCAGGCACTGGTCAGTTCAGTGTGATGATGAGGACCGAGTCTCTGCTTCCAAGATGGTTCATTGAACTCCATGGGGTGGTTCACTGCATCCACCCATAATCCCTGTGTGACCTAATATCAGAAGAGCATCATCATCTCCCGATGCTAGCATATCAGAAACTCTGAGTTTGGGAGGGGACACAGTCAAACATCATTCAGGGCTATTTCTGCCGCGGGCTATATCAGAGATGGGTCCAAATGTGCCTAGCTCTCCCTCACCATGGCTGCAGAGAGATACTTGCCTTTTCTTTCTCCTTTTAATATCAGTTCAGTGCCTTAAATAATACTCTGCACTTGTGCCTTCTATGGGGGCTCCCCTCCCGGAAGCTGTGGGGTTCCTTACCATAACAAACCAGAGATGTCTGCTTTATCTCTTATTTGGCTTCTAGATGTTTGGTGCCATCACCTATTGCACAGTAAGCCAGGATGGAAAAGACAGGCATAGAACAGTGAAGACATCTTGTAGCTCCTGCTGGAATTGGACCTTGGATAGCTCCTGCTTCATATATAGTTTGAGGTATTTCGCGAAATCAGACAGGATCCCTACTACATACATTTATAGCGGTGAATTGTTAATCCAATTTGAGCTCTGGTGGCTGCCAGAGTTCTCTGGGTTCTACAATGAAAAGACACACACACACACACACACACACACACACACACACCTCCTCCCACTCCTACCCCCTACCCCCGACTAGCACACGCTCCCCTCTGGTATTCCTTAGTTAACACTATCTAAATCTATATTTTATCTTCGGTGCCCCAGACCCACTGGGGGGCGGGGAAAGTCTTCTCCCTCTCCTTCCCATCATTGCTCTGTCCCTAAGCCAGTCTCATCATAATCCCCTCTTCTTCTCCCCTGTCTTTCTTGCCCGGGAATCCTAAAAGTCCCGCCCCTTTCACCATACCCAGCTATTGGCTCTTTATTGATTAATCAAAAACTAATTGGGGACAGGGACCCTCAGCATCTGGATATGCAGATTTCTGTGTGATTGAGGAGCTGAATTAGGACAAAGCATTAGAACCAATGATAAGCAGGAATAACCCTGACCTTCAAAATCCAACCTGTCATGTTGTTGTTATTTTGCTTTGTTTTGTTTCCAGACAGGGTTTCTCTGTGTAGCCCTGACTGTGTTGGAACTCACTCTGTAGACCAGGCTGGCCTCACACTCAGAAATCTGCCTGCCTCTGCCTCCCAAGTGCTGGGGTTAAAAACATACCACCACTGTTCACCCAAACTTGTCTTTTCATTGCATGGAAACACCATGTTTCTGGAAAGGTCACCCAAGTTTTCTGGGCCATAGTCCTGTTTGAAGATATACCATGGGCTACTTAGGGCTGGAAAATGTCCCCTGCACTTCACCCACAGATCAGCTGCTGAATGGCTACTGTTGATTTAATGTTCATCAAAAAACATAGTCAGAGACCCCAAAGAATCTTGGTTTTAGCCCCTGGAAGACAGATGAAGGCATCAGCACTCCTCTGGTTTCTATCCTGTAGATGGCTAGTGTGGTAGTTTGAATGAAAATGCCACCATAGGTTCATAGGGAACGACACTATTAGGAGGTGTGGCCTTGTTGGAGGAAGCGTGTCACTGTTTGGGCTTTGAGACTTCAGATGCTCAATCCAGGGGCCATTGTCATTCTTTCTTCCTGCTGGCTGCCAATCCAGGATGTAGAACTCTTGGCTCCTTCTTCAGCACCATGTCTTCCTGCTCATCACCACATTTCTTGACATGACAATAGTGGGCTAAACCTCTGAGCTATAACGTCAATGGAAAGTTTTTCTTTATAAGAGTTGGCATGGCCATGGTGTCTCTTCAGAGCAGTAGAAATCCTAAGTAAAGCATGAAGCACGTGGAGGCCTTGTAGACTGATCCTGTAAGTAAGGAGGTGGCTGAGAACCCCCTCCCCCAGGGAGTGAGCTGTGAGTTATTATACAATTATTCTGGGACATTGATTAAACGTGTGTGTGTGTGTGTGTGTGTGTGTGTGTGTGTGTGTGTGTGTATACACCTGCCATCATGCACATGTAAAGACCAGAGGACAATTTGCTGAAGTTGATTCTCTCTTACTATACCTAGGTATCAAACTCAAATATCAGGACTGGCAACAAGCGCCCTTACCCATGGATCCATCTGGCTCGGTTTTTCAGAGTAGGTGAAGCCTCTGGGAGTCTCATTGGGGCTTCCTGGGAATCCTTTCCAGATGCGTGGGGGGAAAGAGACTTCTGTCTAACTCCTGGGGGACAATGGGAACTCTCAAGGCTCTTTCCTCTCAGGGACACTTCATGGAGAGTGGCTTCCTCACACTTCTCTGTGGAGGATCCAGGTGCGGTGGGGAAGCCTCTGGAAGCATTGAGTCTCACAATCCATGGAGAATGAAGTCTTACTGGTAAGATCCCACTGTCCTTGCTAGGGAAAAGATGTGGGAATTCAGGAATGACGCTCTTCCCCAAGAGAGAGAGCAGGGTCAGGGAATGACTAAGCAGTCCTCAAAGTGGAAAATGTCTCCAGGAGCCTGGGGTACAGAGGGTCATGGGAGACATGGACCGAGGGCTGCGACATCCAAGAGAGCTGAGAAGAAGGGTGACAGCACCATGATTCAGAACACTCTTGTTCTGCCTCTGAGGCAGACATGAGGGAGCTGGGGAGCTGGAACGAAGTTGTCCTTGGTTCTTTATGGCACACACAGATGTGCTTTTATCCATGAGCTTGGTAATGAAATTGTTGTTAGCTGTTGTCCCTGCCAGTGTTTGTGGGTACCCATCAAGTTCCCAGAAGAGGAACACCATCACCACATTGCCAACCAGATGCAGGGTGCTAGGGCTAGACTTCCATTCCAGAGGGACATTGGAAATCGGGGGCGGGGGGTGGCTACCCGGCACTTGGTGAGTTGTGTTTGTATCCTGTTGAGTGGAAAGCCCAGAGCTCCCAAGGGAAGGGCATACCTATGTGCCTTGTCTGTCTGTTCTCCAAATCATCCCGTCTTTTCTCTTGCTCTGCTTCCCAAGCCCTTGGAGATACCCCTGCTGTCCAAGGAAGAATCTTCAGGTGATGCGGAGTAGGGAGGAAAGTGAGCTGATGGGATCTGTTTCCCTGTGGGACCCTGTGTCCCCCTGCAGAGTCTCTGGGAGTGGGAAAAGTGCTTCTCCTTTCAACGGTCTGCATGCCAGGGGCCAAGTCACCTTTCGCCATGCCCCAGAGTCTGTACCATCCCCACAGTCTCCTACCAACCTAGCCCATACTTTCGAAAACAGCCCCTTTATCAACTTACCTCTTTACCTATTACCTGTTTCCAGCAGGGACAACAGCTGATAACAAGGCGATCTTCCCTTAGGATCCTCTGGGAAAGCCCATCTTGGGTTGAGTCCCTCTTGATAATTTGGGCTTTATCATATTGGATGACAATGCTGTCCCTCTAGCTCCCAGCTGTGAGTCTGAGGATCTCTCAGCATTCTCGAAGCCTCCTCGTGGTTCCTATTGGTAACGTGAGATCTGGTGCTGCCGTTGTCTCTGTGGTTTCGTATGTAGGAGGGACAGGTACGCCCTGCTAGCAAAACCTTGGCCCAGTGACCCCGAGCTTTGGCTTCTGTCTCCCTCACTACATCCCTTCTAACACTCTTCTACCACCAGGGAGAGGGCACAGGCTTCCTGCAGGCAGTGCTCCTCACAGCCTGGTCCCTTGAATGAATGGCCGGAAGCTGTGTAGCCCACTTTGTGTAGTTGTGAACACAGACGGATTGTTATCTTTTCCAAGGTCCCACGGCTAAGGCATTCCTGATCCCAACGTACCACCCAGCTTCCTTTCCCCAAACTCAGTGCCAATGCCTTCTTCAATACCTTCTTGTTTAAATATTTATTTAGAAATCTAACGTTTTTTAAACACTTCTCTCTCTCTCTCTCTCTCTCTCTCTCTCTCTCTCTCTCTCTCTCTGTGTGTGTGTGTAGGCCAGTGGTCAGCCTCTGTTGCCATTTCTCGGGTGTTGTTCACCTTGCTTATTTGAGACAAGATCTAACAAATTTGTCTGGAATTCATTGATTTGGCTAGACTGGCTGGTCAGAGCCCCCAGGACCCGCCACCTCCCCACCCCACCCCAACTCCCAAGCAGTGGGTTACAAGGGAACAACCTCAGCCTGATTTTTTTCAGTGAATTCTAAGATCAAATTCAGATCCTTGTATTTGTACAAAGAGCACTTTACTGAGCTATCTTCCCCGTCCCTATTTTTGTGTGTAAACTTCTTAAGGGATGGCCCTAACAATAAGAGTAAGAGATTCTCTACTGAGTAAGAGAGTCTCCTGCAGGCTTGAGCCTTAGATGTTCTCAGGCTCCAGGCATTGAACATAAAGATAGGGACTACGAGAGACGCAGAATTCTTGTGATGCTCTGCCAGGCCAGAGAATACAAGGTGTATCCTATTTACCATCAAGGCTAGACACCTTGGGTGCTGGATACTCAGAAAGGACTCTCTTCAGAGCAAGGCAAAGTTCTGACCTGGCATTTCCAGTCTCACAACAACTTGAAGGCATTTGTTTTAAGTTCCGTGGACTGGATACAACTGGGATCAACAGCCCTGATAAACTATAAGGTAACAGCTGACCCTGCTCTGAATTCTGAGTGTCTGGAAGAACAGAAGAATCTTTGCTAGAGAAATAGCCAGAACTTTAGAAGAGAGAAGGAGGGTTAACAGGAGCTAACGGGAGCATCTGTGCAGGCCTGGGGGCAGCCGTGTGGAGGGGGGATATGGTGGGGGGGGCACACATGGGCCAGGGGTTCACTCGGGACAGGCAGTTGCCACCTGCTCTTCATCCTGAGGAGCCAGCTTTTGTTCAGATGGCCTTCCAGGCAGCAATCCCTGACTCCCGGAAGTCATTTCCTGAAGCCAATAATGAAGATGACTCACTTGGAGCCTTGGTGGCTCTAAGGGGAGGGAGGAGGAGAGTAACACACAACACCGGGCTTGTCCATGCCAGAACCAGACGCCACAGCAGGCCGGAGGCAGCAGGCAACCGGGAGCCTGCTTCTGCAAGATACACGTTTCTCTTCTCAGTGCTCACACAGCAGGAAGGTGTGCTGGAGCCCTGGACCATGGGAGTGATGAGCTCTTTGTCTCTACTGTCCTTGGTGCTGATAACCTTGAGAGGCTGCCGCACATCCTGTCCCAGTTTGGTTTCCATGGGAACTGGAGTGGCAGCGTGATCACTTTGCTGAGGTGAAAAGCCCCAGGATGTGTTGAATAGTACCACCAGAAAGGAGACCATCCCTGCAGGATACTTCTGCAGAGCCCTTGCACTTCCTCTCAAGTTGCTGGAGTCCATATTTTCTGTCCTCACTTCCATTTAGCCTGGGAGAAGGGACCCGTGATATAGGTAGGCTCTCCGTGTTCCCTGAATCTTCACTGTTCGCCAGCTACCTGTTCCTGGTGTGTGACAATGGCTTATTGAGTGAATTCCTGGGTGAGGACTAGGTTCTGATAAAAGACACACAGTTCAATGTGATCTCAATGCATCTGGTTAGTAGCATCGAGCTTGTCGTGTTCTGGCCTCTTGCTGTGTTTGCTGTTTTACACAGTGACATCGCAGCACAGCCCTAAACTGCTATAGATGTATTTTATCTTAATTCCTCAAAAAAAAAAAAAAATGGAAAGGATACATTTGAGAGTAGACATAGCCAGGCTGGATGACTGACAGCCACTAAACTTTCTATAACTCACCATGGACTGTTGAGCAGGACACTGGACAAACTTGGAATAAGAGTTTCCTACAGGGATACTGAAATGGAGAAGACGCCCCAGGGTCTGGGTTCAAATCGTAGGACTGTCTCAGGGCTGCACTGTGTGCACTGAGTAAGCCAGCGCCTGAGGAAGGCAAGCCCCACCTGTTCTCCTGTCACCATTCTAGGACTTCATTCATTATGAGGTATATTTCCTCCACCTTTCTATCTGTGAAACTTCAGATCTTCTTCTTCTATCTTGTTTATACATAGAATAATGTGTGCCCAGCAGACTGTGTTATAGAACTATTATAGAATACACCATGCTGCTGTTGTTACCCCCAAAGGCCAGAACAATGTCTGGATAGTAAGAGTGACCCCGTGCCTCTTATAAAGAGCAAACTCTCCCTGTCCCGTGTAAGATCCAAAATGTGCTCTCTTGGGGCCTGCCCCTCCTCAGGCTCCATGTCACCTTGGTCATCAGTGGAAGCATTGTCCTTGTCACTGATGGAATGGAAGCACAAGCTAGCAAGAGACCCTGATGTCAGGCAGGCCGTGATCTTGTTTCCTTTTGGGTGTTGGGCTAAGTCTGTGACTAGATTTCCCCATTCTGTATCCTCCCGGCCATCAGAATTGTGACCGTGTATTTGCCAGGATTCTCCAGAAAAAACAGAACAGGTAGTCTACACGTATATAGAAATTACAGAACTAGCTCAGAAGGTTCTGGAAGGTAGCAAGTCCAAAACATTTGCAGTAGGCTAGTGATCCTGCAAGGAGCTGATGAGGTCATTCCAATCAAAGATAGTCTGCTGGGGAAACCTTCTGGCTCCGGATTGGTCAGAATGTTGTTTCCTTTAGTTCAGTCCCGTTGCTAGATGAGGCCCACCTACATTAAGGAGAGCAGTGTGTTTTATCCACTGTTCTCTAATTTGAATACTTGCCTCATCTGACACACATTTTCACAGAGGCCAGGTTCTTTGCATGTCTAATCCCTGACCACGGAGCCCAGCTGTCCATTACCAGAAAAACCCTAGGACAGTTCTTAGTCACATGCCATAGCTCCTTGTCCCAGACAGTCTCACACATAAAAATAGGCATCACAACATCTTAGGGAATATTCCCAGAGGGGAGATGTCACCTTAGCTAAAGATTAGCCTTGCCTGGGGGAGGCTACTCTTGGAATTTACGAACCTACACTGGTGTCTTCCTCTCTCCCCTACATCAGCTCTACAGCACATGTAGCTAAAGGAAAAGAAACAGAGGCCAGAGTTCACAGGACTTACTGGTGGAGAGCCCAGGAAAAGCACTGAATGGCAGTTCCTATCTAGGTTTATCTGTCTCTGACTCCTGCCTTTGAAGGATAATAAATTACTGTCGCTGCCATTGTTCCATCGCCATATTTGACGCTTATGATCACTGTGTTTCAGGCCTTGTCCTAAGGACCTAGGGACAAGGTCCTAATCAGCTCTCTTAATTAACTCCACATCCGAATCATCCCCCACCCCCACCCCCACCAGTGCTGAGGCAGATGTGATAAGCAGTTTGAAGGTGTAAAGTTCCCGCAATCAACTTTGTCTGGGCATGGATCCCCAGGAGGGCGCCAAACAGGGCTGAGCTCTCCATCCCATCTTCCGGTCTTCTTCCTCGGTTTTTTTTACTGAGCAGATGGCAAATGCTTGCTCCGGGTGGACACGCCTGCTGCTCATACCTCATCTGTTCCCCATGCCTTCTAATGGTCTCTGAGATTAATGCCTGTCTCTGTTGACACAGGTTTGATGAGCAGGGGAGGATGGGAGACAGGGATGCTGGCAACAGCTCAAGCTCTCCCTGGCCTGCCATCCTGTATCCTTGCCTTGCTTTGTGCTGAATCTTCTCAGTTGCTGAGGTTCAGCTCTCTGTTCCAAAAGTTAAGAACTGTGGATCTTGCCAGCAAGCTGTGTATCTGCCTCTGAGCATGCTCCAGGACTCCATGCTGATGGGCTTGCAAAGACAGATGACCGGGGCAGATGGCGGTGGACAAAGCTTTCCATAGATGACTTAGGCCATCCTTTGGTAACAGCCCACAGAAGAACACACCAACCCAACAGAGTCATCAGAGTGTTTGGAAAGAATGTTGGTTTGTCCTTTTCTTCTGTTATAAAAACTTCACAAAACTAATGCTACATTTACGACATGAAATTTGGGATAACCTAAATTCTGTCTTCCCCGGGATGTGGGCACTCATATTCGGCTCCAGGATAAACTCTCCAAGATAAGTTTGTAATTCTTGCATTAACAAGATGAGTAGCTTTGCTCTGTCACCACAGGCTCCAAAGAATGGGGCGAGCAACCGTGGACTGAAACTTCCCAAACTGTGAGCTAACACAGGCCACTTCTCTTCACACGTTGATTTCCTGTGGGTGTTTGTATGGTAACAGAAGACTCGCAAGCACAGCAGCTGTTCAGACACAAAGAGAGGGAGTTCTGACTCAAGCCTCTTGTTCTTTTTATTCTCTTCTCTCCTGCTCATCAGCGGCACCTCTTAACCCTCACCAGGTGCTGACTGCCTCCCCTTCCTGGGCTAACACTCTGTCCCCTGATTGAGTGCCCAGTGTCCACACTGTCCTTCCCTATGGCACTTTTTACAGTGGCTAAATGGCCTTACTTAAAAGCTGCTGGGAACCCTCTCTCTGTAGACCTGCCTCAATCACAGAATCTCCAGCATTGCCTAGAATGCCACTGGAGATCCCGGCCAGACCCATCCTGCATGGCTTCTTTCCTCTTTCTGGTTCACAGCCAAGCCTGTCCCTCCAATAGCCCCTTTCCTCCCTGGCTTTGACACAAGCTGTTTCCGATATCGCCAGTGATGTGATTATAAAAAGATAAAGAGATATAAGGAGATATGTTTTATGCGGGTGTGGTGAGGTGTGGGGGGAAAGAGGTGCCTCAGCAGGCCCATGCCCAGGCATCCCTTCCCCTGAGGGACCAGCCACACGATGGTATAGTATAGAATAGGGTTTATTCAGGGCATGGGCAGGGGAGTTAAGAGGGTAGTAGAGGCAGAGAAAGGCAGAGAGAGGGAGAAAAAGGAGAAGTAGAGGCCAGCCATGGCCATGAACACGTGGAAAGAGAGGGAAGGGAAGAGCCCAAGAGGTCAAGAAAGAAGCAAGAGGGAAGCAAGAATAAGAGGCAAAAGAGAGAGGCAAAAGAGAGAAGGGGGCAAGCAGCCCCTTTTGATAGTGGGCCAGGCCTACCTGGTAGCTGTCAGGTAAGTGTGGGAAGGAGCATACCTTGCTGTTGCCAGGCAACTGTGGGGATGGAGTTTAGACAGAATGCTAACATCCAGCGTTTCTGGTTTCTGTCTTCCATATCTTTCGCAGGTCCTACCTGCTTCTCTGCAGAGCTCACATGCAGTGGTGTTTCCTTGAAGACCTGGGCAGGAACTACTCAGCCCAGGTTGATCCTGTCTATCATTTATGCCTTCTGGCACACTGTTCAGATCGGACCTCAAAATGCTAACTTGCTGCTAATTGCAGAATGACTTTTTGGGTGTTGTCCCAGCCCCAAAATGGTAATGTCAGCCCTTCTGCTGGCACTACTGTGCCTGAGGGAGGATTATGTCCTCTCTGGGACTCCCTGTTGGCAGCAACACCCTCAAACCCATACTTCTGATCCTTGAAGTCCATGATAATGCTGGGTGACCTGAGTGACCCCCAGCTCTGGTTGTCAATCTTTTCCACTTGGCTGAAAGGGGCCCCGGGGCTCACACAAGGCAGCTTGTGTCAATCATGAGAGGTTTTAGAAATTCACACTTAGTTTTGAAAATTCATGTGACATTTACATTATAGTCTATATTATCACCTTCTGAAAAATAAAGACTATACGTCACCACAAAACCCTGACAGGAAAGTCAGTGCTCTCAGCGATGCCCTGCTGCTGGCTTGGCATCGGCTGTGTACCATGAGACATTACACAAGATGTGCAGTACTGCAGTGGTGCCACCTGTGGCAGAAACCCTGGACAGCCTGGGTCAGGCTTGTTATAATACACAGCTGCAGCGGGCAGGCACATCCACTCCCGGCTGGTCTTCTTGTCTGTTTCTGGTTTGTTTGGGGCAGAGTCTTGTTATATAGACCAGGTTTCTGTTGCATCCACAGTCTTCCGTTTCAAGATCATGAGTTTTGGGATAACTGGCACCAGCATCCCAGTACATTCCCATATAACAAGTCCTACCTTGAACCTCTGGAGTCCCTGTCTCTTTGTTTGTCTGTCTAAGAGCTTTGTTTTTTTTCTTCAATAGATTGCCCTACTTTTAAAAAATCTCTGGTAAATTGGGCTCTGAGGAGATGGCTCAGTCAGTAAAGTAGTAAAGTGCCTGCTATGCAAATCTGAGTTGACTTCAGACCCCAGCCACCACATATAAGCCAAGCATGAGGACATGTGTCTGTTATTCTAGTCCTAGAGAAGTAGAGGCAGGAAGATCCCTAGGGATGGCTGAGTCTTGCTGAATCACTGAGCTCTTGGTTGACTGGAAGACCCTGCGTTTTTTAAAAGTAGGGTGAATGATAAATGTACCTAATATCAATGTTTGGCCTCAACATGCATATGCATACACCTGAAACACACACACACACACACACACACACACACACACACACACACACACACTATTTGGACTCTAAAGCCCTCAGGGTAACTGTCAATCAGTATAGGAAACTAATTGTCGACAAAGATCCTCAGTTACCTTAGGTTGGCTAAGTCTAACCCTATTCCAAATGGATCCTTGGTAGGATCTCCAGTTGTGTCTGACCTCAGTGTTTCACAATGGCTTGTGATGGTAGACAAGTGAAGAGGTGGGCCAAGCTGTGAGTGAACATTCTAGCACATGGACGGCACGGAGGTAAGGCAATGGTTGTGGAGTTGCCAGTTGTGTTCTTGGAAGTGGAGACCCACACACTCAAGTCTACCAACTATGAACCCAGGGCATGTCTTAGTTAAGGTTTCTAGTGTTGTGATAAAGAACCATAACCAAAATCAACTTTGGGAAAGAAAGGGTTTATTTAGTCTTCTAGTTTATAGATCATAATCCAGGGAAGTCAAGGCAGGAACTCAAGGTAGAAACCTAGAGGCAAAAACTGAGGTGATGGAGGAACCTTACTGGCTTGCTTCTAGCAGCCAAGACCACCAACTCAGGGTGTCACTGTGACCTGCGCCCTCTCACATCAATCACCAATCAAAAATGTACCCCCAGTTGGGCAGTGGTGGTGCATGCCTTTGATCCCAGCACTTGGGAGGCAGAGACCAGTCTGCTCTACAGAGTGAGTTCCAGGACAGCGGAGGACAGAGAAACTGCCTCTAAATAAATAAATAAATAAATAAATAAAGGGAGGGGGGAGGGAGGGAGGAAGGAAGGAAGGAAGGAAGGAAGGAAGGAAGAAAGGAAAGGAAGGGAGGGAGGGAGGAAGGAAGGAAGGAAGGCTCCTTAGGCTTGCTGACTGCTAATCTGGTAGG
>NC_034599.1:27229453-27231690 GCF_900095145.1 Mus pahari
GCCTCTAAATAAATAAATAAATAAATAAATAAAGAAGGAAGGGAGGGAGGGAGGAAGGAAGGAAGGAAGGAAGGAAGGAAGGAAGGAAGGAAGGAAGGAAGGAAGGAAGGAAGGAAGGAAAAAAATGCTCCTTAGGCTTGCTGACTGCTAATCTGGTAGGGGCATCATTTTTTCAGTTGAGGCTCCTTCTTCCCGAATGATTCCAGTTTGTGTCAAGTTGACATAAGTGCAGCCAGCACAAGGTATGACCCAAAGCCAGCAGGTCTCTGCAGAGTGCAGAGGTCCTTCTCCTGCTGTACTGAAATGAGATTGAGATAGTTTATCTGATCTCTTCTGTCGGAAGGACCGAGTGCCTAGGCCCGTGAGTTCCTAATGCTAAAGTTAGACAGATTCTCTGTTAGGCAGACAGATAGTGAAAGGCTCAGTGGTTTGGTAATCAAGGTGACCAACTTGCAAGATGGCGGGGCTTCTTCTTCACCCTTGAGACTTGAGACAAAAGCCTGGCAGCTTAAAACAAAGACCTTGTAGGCTTTTGTTCCCCCACTCCCCACAGCAGGCTGCCTGCGGACGGGCTGGCTCAATAAATTCAAGGTCACATCAGGGCATGCTACACAAGAGTTGCCAGCCAATCATCCTATATTTCTTCAAACTGGCCAACCATAAATTAGGAGAGGACCGTTCTCCAGAGACTAAAAGGAAAGCAAGCATACAAACAAACAAACAAAGAAGAAGAGAAAGGAATTTTCATCCAGAGTCCCCCCTACCGTCCTTCTGCTTTGCAGAGGACCTTTTTCTCTGTGTCTACTCCACATGTACTTCCTCACCCCCCAGTGAACACCTTTCCCCAACGGTTGATCCTGTCTGCAGCACTTGAGGTGTCTTTGCTGCAACCTGTTGCCCTGCGGTTATTTCCTGCCTTTTCCTTCTTTAGCTGACAAAGAAAATGAAGCTGCTCCAGGTCCCTAGACTGTACCACAAGGACCTTGATAGGTAAGACAAGAAGCGAAGAGCCCGGGATGACACATTCGTTGGATCCTCCAGAAAGAATGCACTCAAACACACACGCACATAGTGGACATGTGCGGAGGAGAATGCGTGAGAGTGAAAGGGCAAGCTAAGCAGAAGTGGGTGGATGGAGATTTATTCCCATCACTATCGAAGTCAGCTGCCTATGGAAGGGGAGGGAGGAGGAAGAAAGACAAGATGGGAAGATCCTCAAATAGTAGAGAGCTCAGGAAATTCTCAGTGAAGATGTGGAGGGCTCTAACCCAAGATGGCTCACAGAGGTATCCACCATGTCCAGTCACTGGCTGGCGCTGTCTGCAAAGCAAGCTGACTTGATCTGATGATGTCTATGCCTGGAGGCCGGGAGCTAACTTCATCTCTTGGCACTACTGCTATCATGGAAGGAGATCGCATGTCTAGTTTGCAAAGGGTTAAGTACATGGTGATAGGTCATCTGGCTCCAGGACATTGGCTTTTGTAGCCTTGGGGACATGATGGCTGCTGTCAGACATGCCGAGCCATGCTGTGGGGCTGGGCACTTACTTGTTGGTGATAGAAGTAAAGTTATACTTGGAGTCTTGGCTCGACCCGTGACAGTGCCAAGAGTCAAGAATATTGACTGCCTTGGAACTCACTCTGTAGATCAGGCTGACCTCGAACTCCCAGAGATCTGCTTGCCTCTGCCTTCCAAGTGAATCCAAGAATCTTGACTCTGGATGGTGATGAGCACACAGAATCCACATCAATCCCCCCTAGGTTGGGATCTTCAAGGCCAGGCTGATCACCAAACGGTCCTTGCATTTTTCAAGTGACTCTTGTGCATGCAGAATATGGTTACAGCTATGTGAGGAGTCTCAGAAGGTCAGCAATAAGGTCTATTGGTGGATATCTAGTTATAGCCTCCTGCCTTAGAGGCAGAGGAGCCCAGTGCTTGAGGTGTGTGAGGGTGACCCTAGGGCATTGGCTCTCTACCTTCCTAGTGCTGTGACCTTTTGATACAGTTCTTCATGTGGTGGCACTCAACCATACAATTATTTTCTTGCTATTTCATTACTGTAATTTTGCTACTGTTATGAATCATGATGCAAACGTCTAATCTGCAGGATATCTAATATGCAACCCCTGTGAAAGGGGTGTTCGACCCCCAAGGGGGTTGTGATCCTCTGCTCTAGAGTCTAGACTGATTTTTCTTTTTCTTTTTCTTTTTCTTTTTCTTTTTCTTTTTTTTTTTT
>NC_034599.1:27235070-27262247 GCF_900095145.1 Mus pahari
CCTTGATCACTAATTGAGGAAATGCTCCACAGCTGGATCTCATGGAGGCATTTCCCCAACTAAAGCCCCTTTCTCTGTGATAACTCCAGCTGTGTCAAGTTGACACAAAGCTAGCCAGTACAACTACCATAACTCCACCCACTAAGGCTCTGTGCTAAAGTGAGCAGGCCCCAGATTTAGCGGAATCACAGCATACTTAGCTCCATCTGAATTTCAGGTATGAAAACATAAGCGACAAAATATTTTAGTGTAAGTGAATTCCAAAAACTATATACTCATATTATACAATTAATACCATTACTTATTACTTAACCTGAAACATAAATTAACTGGGAATCCTCTATTTTTCCTTGTTAAATCTGATAGTTAACCCCCCTCCTAAATGGAAGTCTCTGGCTCTCTTTTTGCTGTGCCTGTCTCGGGCTGACCTAGAAAGGATTTCAGTCAACTGGAGACAATCTTAGAGAGACCATAGACTGGGCAGCTTAAGCAATAGCTTATTTCTCATAGTTCTGGAAGCTGGGAGGTCCAAGATCAAGGTGTTAGGAATCCTTGTATGGTTAGGACCAGGTCCCAGTTTGCAGATGGCACTTTTCAAAACATCCTTATAGAGTAGAGAACAATGGAGCTTCTATCTCTCATTCTTTATGAGGATGTTAATCTTGAGGTGAGGACCTCAACTCATGGCGTCATTAGGCCTTGCCTCCCAATAGACTCATCTCCAAATACTATTAACATCAGCTGTGAATTGGTGTGTGTGTATGCATGTACGAATGTATGCATGCATGTGTGTATGCATGTATGCATGTATGAGTGTATGCATGCATGTATATATGTATGTGTATAAACATAATCTAAAGGCAAAGCCAAACAATGAAACATATAAATGAAGGAAGAGAAGGAGGGAAAGAGAAAATAAAATATTCCAGGGAAGCTCACCCCAGGAAGACGCTCAGTAGTGGGGCTGCAACAGGATCTAGAGCCAACAGGCTCTCTTGGTTGCTGACGCAATTATGACACAGCGTTGGGCAGGGTGGGGAAGAGAAGGAACTGAAGGTGTTGGTGGGGCATCTAGATGGTCAATCCCAAGCCTCACATTCATGAGCCGTCTTGTTCATCCTGTTCATGGACACAGCCGGCCTTCTGCGCAGCAGGTTCTGCAAGGAAGCACTAACACCAGCTGTTCAGTGTGTGTGTCTGCGCAGCTCGAGACAGTCTGGGGCTGAGGTCATCGTTTTGCTCAATAACCATGGCAAACAATTTTCTGGGGGCTAGTCTGTTGTAGATTAATTTATTATAGCCTTCTATTGTGGCTAATGTCCACACGTCTCCCTTATATCTGAAAAACGTGTTTAGCATGCAAAACAGCCATCTAATTTGTGAGTGAATGGCTCCACTGGCTGCCAGTGTTAGGATGCAGAGCCCTTTCTTTTCAAACAGGATTGTTTTTATGGGTTGGGGGAGTAATATGCCCACATGTGTGTGCGGATCAGAGGACACAGTGGGCGTTGGTTCTCTTCTTCCACTGTGTGGGTCCTAGTGATTGAACTCAGTGCTCTGGCTTGACCCACGGAGATATTTTATAAGCCCCCAAGACTTCTCTAAAGGCCTCTGTTGGTCCTCCTATTCCCATGAAATCTGGAAACTTCCATCCTCTCTCACAAACCAAAGGGAGAGGAGGGGGAAGGGGTTTCACTTACTTTTCCATAAGGAAACTCGTCTGCCCTGAGTCAGAAGGAATAAAGGAGCTGACAGCTAAGGCAGACCCACCATAGCATCCTGGACACAGTGTAGGTGAAATAAGATGGCCTTCGATTTCTAATGTCTTGCATACTCAACTGAACAAGGGCAAGGCATGACAGAAGGCACAGAACTAACTGTGACATCGTTCATGCTTAGTGACTGACTAGAAAGACTGAACACCAAGGGGCTGGTGGTAATCTTTTAAATATGAACCACTACAGCTGGTGGCATTGTTTTGGAGGGTTCTGGATATTCTAGAAGGAAAAGTCTTGCTGGAGAATTCGGATCACTGGAGCTGTGTCCTTAGGGCATATATCTTGCTCTTCAAGCGGATTTTTTTTTTTTTTTTTTAAAAGCTAATTGTCTCAAAGATGAGAAGTCTGAAGAGTACAGCCAGAGTCCATTGTAAAGAGAAAGAGGCGTCATGGTAGAGTCACGGGGGTGGGGGGGCTCTCTCAGTCAGAGGCACATGGAACAGCTACTGACAGTGGAACGAGGTCTGACTCTGGACCCAAGATGTTCTTGGAAGGCCAGTAATTTGTAGACAAATGGTGAAGTAAAAGAGGAGGGGACCAGGGAAGAAAGGATGAAGGACTGCAGGCAGGAGAACATTATCATCATTAATGCTGGCCAGGGATGAAGGAGGAGACACATGCTGCCCCTTTGTGTCCGTGGTCCCCAGGCTAAAGAGCTCAGAGCCTGTATTTACAGGCCATCAAGACAACCTCCCCAAGAGGCTCCATTAATGCTTTGGTATCTCAAGAGGTAGTTCTTACTGGTCCACAGCATTGAAAAACACTCAGAGGCCAAATCCAGGCCTGAAGGACTGAAGGGGTTTTTCTCCTTCGAAGAAAAGACATGCAAGACACAACACAGAGGAGACACAGCCTATGGGGTAGTACAAAGCTAGACAAGCCATGCTAAAGCTAGTGTACGGTGTTGGTGCTGGGCACGGGGCCCTCTTTATACCCCACATGGGAATCTAGTAAGTAAGGCAAGGATGACTGCAGTCAACTCAAAGGTCAGTAAGGGAACAGTGAGTTCCAGAATTGGGAAGTGGAGGCTGCCATGGGTCTCAGAGGAGAGTGTGTCTTGCCATCTAAGTTGTAGAATCAAGAATACTGCCATCTGTAGGCACCTCTGTGAAGCCTGGCTGAATGTTTCACTACAGAATCTTAAGCATGACTGTCTTAGCTTTTCTAAGTAGGGAAAGGACAGGGTATTGCTGAGCTCCGAGGAAGAATGTTCTCATGAGACAAAGCATACTCCTTAGCAGATAGAAAAAGTAAAGTGGAACTATTTGGGACATCAGCTATAACCAAAAATGTTTCTGAATTACCTTCCACAATAAATCCTTTGGGGCATAGTAAATATAAATTAAGGAGATGGGCAGAGCTGGGGTACTGATGTAGGAATCCAATTTTATACCAACTCTTATTAATCAAGTTTTCTGCCTGTGGTTAGTTTCGTAAATTTTCCTCTGAGATCTCATATTGCAAAGGAGCCAGTTACTTCTTCTGATCCACCCTCGGCCCACGAGCACTTTCTGAGGATTCCACAGTCGCAGTTGTCTCTACATGAAATGGAAATGCAAATCTGGAAGGGGAATATGGAAATGTACTCTTTTAAGCAAGTGACATGTCAGACATCACAATGGAAACCGAAAAGGTAACAGGGAGTTTAAAGGGATGCTTCAGAAATGAAAATAAGGCTTTGAAATGGGCAGTGGAAGGAATTGCAGAGCTAGCATGTAAAAAGAGCTAATTAGGAGGAGTCAGAGCAGCTCACTGTGACTCACAGGAAGAAAGAAACAGACGCTGTGTGCAGAAGGGCGTTGTGGATGTCAGAGTGGAGCCTGTGGGGCGTGGGAAGGTTCTGGGGGGCCCACTCATGACCAAGGTGTGCCTGGAAAGTGGAGATTTGTGGGAACGTTGAAGGTTACAGTCTACTGAGGGGCGTCAGAGCTGCCTTAGTCATGTGGCCTTAGATGTGTCCTCCTGACCAGATTTCCAAGGGCTCTCTGCTTAGCATCTTTTGGAATCACAGAGGCCCTAGAAACAGCAGTATCTAGACAACCCTAGAGGGTCTTTCTCAGGAACCATCTTGGAGCATTCTAGAAGGTGATGGGTATGAAAATTCCCCTTCTGCTTACTCCACAGACCCATTTTCTCTCCAGCTAATGTGTGGCCTGCAGGAGTTCCTTTGGGTCATGTCTCAGCTACGCAGGGACATCTAGATCTGCACTCTACTTTCTTCTGGGCCAATCTTCTCTGGGAATTCATTTTCAATCCCACTTATACTCTGATGACTCCCAATCCCAGGACCCTCATCCATGTAGATCTAGACAGATGTATGCACATGCCTGCTTCTGAGAGTTTTATCTAAAACTAAGCATGCTACTCTTCCCTACCTCAAACTGGGTCCTATTCCAGTGCAGCCAAACTAGGTAATCTGGGAGCTCAGGTGCATGGGTGTGTCACCGTCAGAAGCATCAGCCCCACACCTGACCATTCTGCAAGTTACTCTCACACACTGAGATCCACCTGCATCTGCTTGGCCCTGATGCCTTCTTAGTTGAGTTTGTCATCACTGCCATTTCTAATCCACTCTTCATGCTTAAGCACAGGGGTCACTGGAAAGCAGTGATCTTTCCCAAGAGCTCATTGCTCTGAAGGTGATGGCCTAGCCTGTTGCTATCTAGCTTCTCTCAGCTCTTTCCCTTCATCCCCACTGGGTGCTCCAGCCACTCCCTCTCTGTGCATTGATCCGAAAGCAAGGGGCATTTTTCTCTAGGTTCCTCCCTGTGCATCACCCCCACTCATCAGCCTTGTTCATCCTTCAGCTCTCAGTTCAAACATTGCTCCTGTTGCTTAGGTAGGACTAAAACCATCGCTACGTACACTTCATATTTTCATTGCTATAGGACTCTGTGTGTGTGTGTGTGCATATGTGTACACTTTTACTCAATAGGATGGGCTACAGGAGGCCCTAATACTAGTGAGCTCGTTGGATTTATCCCTGACTCTTCTATGGGGCTATCAGGTTTCTTTGTATCCTGGTTGGAGATCCCATCTTGGTCTGGTCCATCCACCCTGAGCCCTTGTCCAGAAGGCAGGAAGGGCTGTTCAGTGGATGATGAATCAATCAAGACCCATCTTCTCAGTTCTGTAGAAATCTTATCCCTGATGTTCCAGCTGGGAAATATTGCCCCCTGCTCTGGTCATGTGGCCAAACAGAGGGAGGGAGGCCTGAATCAGGACCAGCCAGCATGCCCAGTTTTCCTTCTAGATTTGTACACAAATGGCCATGGCTCCTTTTTTTTTTTTTTTTTCCTGTTTTCTTTTTTAACTTGGAGCATGGAAACATCCTGGGAGCTGGGTCCAAAGATGCATTGTTAGAAAGAGAAATACCAAGACCTGTTTCTGCCTATGCTCCAGTTAGGAGAAACCCAGCAAACATCCTCAAGAGATGAGCTAACTCTCTACAGACCAGGGCTCTGTCTTTGAGAACATTTTTTGACAGGACATCCTGGTCAAAGCTGTTCCCCAGAGCCACAGTGAGGACCATGGCACAGCACATTCTACAAGGAGCAGGTAGACTAGTAACAGGCTGAGATCTTTTCTGGATATGCTCTTGCCTTTTGGTGGTGAGCATAAAAATCCTTAATATTATTGGTTGGGTGACAAATTTTTGATTGAGTTTAGAGAAAACCTCTCAGGTGCTGAGTCCTTTTTAAAAATAATTTTTCATGAACACATTCATGAATTTATAGATAATTGTCCTTATATATTAAAAATTATATTTTTGAAAGATTTATCCTTCTACACTGAAGAGTTTGTTTATTGGTGTGGGGGGGGTTGTGTGGTATGTGTGTCTATGTGTAGTGCTCTGTGTGGTGTGCGTGTGGTATGTATGTGGGGTGTACATGTGTGGGTGTATGTAGAGTGTGTGATGTGTGTGTGTGTGTATGTGTGGTGTATGTATGGTGTGTTTGTATGTGCAGTATGTGTGTGTGTGTGATGTGTGTCTGTGTGGTGCATGGTGTATTGTCTGCATGGTGTATGTGTGTGTGGTGTATGGTGTTTGTGTATGTGTGTGGTGTGTGGTATGTGTAATGTATGTGTATGTATGTATAGTGTGTATGTGTGTAGTGTGTGTCTATGTGGTATATGGTGTATATGTTGTGTGTATGTATGTATAGTGTGTATATGTGTGGTGTGTGTCTATGTGGTGTATGATGTATATGTGTGTGTATAGTGTGTGTATGTGTGTGAGTCTATGTGGTGTATGGTGTGTGTGTGTGTTTGGGTGCACATTTGCACATGTGCACCCGTGGAACCCAAAGGTCAGTTTGGGTGTCTTCTCCTATTGCTTTCCACCTTATCTTTTGAAACAGGGTCATTCACTGAACATGACACCCATTATCTGGCTAGACTAGCTGCCCATGACTCCCTTGTATCCTGCTGTCTCTCCCTCCCTGTGCCAGGACTGATGGCGTGTGTCATCATATCCAGCCTTTTGGGTGGTACCAGGATCTGAATCAGACCTTTATGCTTGCACACAAGCACTTTACACCCCGACTCATCTCCTCAGCCTCTTGTTTGTTCTTTCTGGTTTCCTTTTTCTTTTTTTCTTGTTTTCTTAAATAAGTTTTATTTTTCTTTCCAAGACAGGGTTTCTCTGTATAGCCCTGGCTATCCTGGAACAACTCACTTTGTAGACCAGACTGGTCTCCAACCAGAAATCCACCTGCCTCTGCCTTCCAAGTGCTGAGATTAAAGGCGTGTGCCACCAATGCCCGGTTAAATAAGTACTTTTATTCAGGTATTGTAACACTATCCTGTGATCCGAGCCCTCTGGAGACAGGAGCATACATACATGTCACTTTAGGTCATTCTTTGATAAACTCTCCTTGGGTTGACATTCACATGTTCCCAGTAAGGCAGGTCTGGGTCTTGGGGCTGCAGTGTCCTTGGTCTTCACTCAGCCCTACAGATCCTTCCAGCATCCACTTTAGAACTTGCATACACCCTACCTTCCTGACTTTCTGTCCTTCTGCCCCCAAAGACAAAGCCTGTCTGTTTTGTGTGGTGAGCTCCCGTTTTCTTGCGTCTCAGCAGCCAGGGTAAGACCCTCCCAGTCAGCCTCAGGTCCTGCTCTCGGCTGAGCTCAGTGCTCTGCTTTGCTCCTGGATTTGATTGGCACCTGCTGTTCTCTTATTCATATGCCCCATGTGCTTCCTGACACGCAACAAGTCCCATGGAGGCAAGAGATCACACTACCTTTTTAGGGTTTGTTTCACCCCCCAAATTTGCACGCTGAAGTCCAATTCCCCAAGGTAATAGAATTAGAAAGTAAGATTCTGAAGAGGATTAGAAGTGGGCTCCTGAGGGTGGAGCCCTCAGGAGTAGGATTTG
Organism: Mus pahari; assembly: GCF_900095145.1. Classification (NCBI taxonomy): domain Eukaryota; kingdom Metazoa; phylum Chordata; class Mammalia; order Rodentia; family Muridae; genus Mus; species Mus pahari. The sequence goes on from NC_034599.1 coordinate 27,242,231, forward strand.
CACCTTTATATGGGAGTCCTATAGGAGAACAAGCCTGCCCCTTCTACCATGGGAGGGTGCAGAGAGGTTTTCATGCTGGAGGAATAGGCCTCACTAGATACCAAATCTGCCTGTGCTTATCTTGATGTGTCAGCTTGCAGACGGTGAGCGGACATTTCCATTGATTCTGCATTATCCAGTTTGAAGCATGTGTGTTACAGCAGCGAGAGTAAGCTAAGAAGACACCCTTGACCACTACTGAATCCACAGTATCCCCTGTTGCTTCTGGAACATATCCAGTAAATAGGGTGGTATGTGTAGGAAAGCTGGAGTAATGGGAAGTCAGAGGCCCACTGAACATTTTGTGGAGTGTGCACTCTCCCTCCAGCCCCTATAGATGCCGGGGATTGGGCTCAGGCCCTTACGTAATGCCATCCACTGAGATATAGCCCAGCCTGAACTTCTGCTTCCTGACGCATAGCTTTCCAGCCTTCACCATAGACAAGTGTCAGTATGTCTAGCAAAGGCTTACGAAGCCCAGAGGCAATGATCAGGATAGATGGCCACTGGACCGATATCCAGGTCTTCCTGCTCTGGGAGCTCTGAGAAACATACAGATGGGAATACCCTTATACACAGAAAGGCAGTGGGCACCTGGAAAGGTAGGTGGTGTTAATGAGGAAAGTTCTAGGCTGAAGAGGAGAGAGGGAAGACTCTGTCAGTGCGTTCTGAGTAGGAATGGCCCTGACCCTTTAATGACTCTTTCCTCCAGAGCACAGACAACCTGATGGACACACTTCCCTCTTCCCTAGCCGTCCCCATGGACCAGACCCAGTGAGCCCCACTCTGCGGAGACAACAGATGGTTGTGGATTCCTGAATGACTGCAGCTGCCCACTTCTCCAGGTAACAGTGCAGCTAGGCGAGCCCGGACCTTTCAAATCACACAGGGCTTGGCTGCGGTCTCTTCCGTGAACGTGTTTATTTCAGAGGGGATTCAGCATGTGACAGCAACATTCCGCTTGTGCACGCAGAGGGACCCTAATGCGCAGACATACATACTGGATACATCTCCCAGCAGCATCCTCACCTGCACTGGCCCTGGTTCTCTGGGCTTACTTGTACCGTTTGTGAAGAATGAAGTCCTACGCTCTGGTTAACACATCCCCTTTCTCACCCATTCCTCCCCTGTGGTTTAGAATTCTTGCCTCCAGCACACAGAAGCCAAGGTATTTGAATAACAGCTTTTGAATAAAAGCAAATAGTCCCTTAGAGAAAAAAAAAATCTCAGCTGACATTTCTATTTCCCAAACTACTCCCTAGAGATTTGTTTATCACCAACATGTTGTTGGACTCTACTGGGGTCTAAAGAGGCACCTGCTGGCTGTCATACATGCGTTGATTTCCTTCTCTCTGATTACCCTGGGGGATGGGTGCTAGGTCAGACATGGGACATGTCCCGTACACTGCAGCTGCCCTGTACCAGCCAGGGCTTCTCATACTGCCCCCCCTCAAGATGAATCAATACCTTGGCTCGCCATGTTGTCTTTAGAAGGGAGTCTGGGTGAGGACTAGGTTCCTGTGAGATTTTGTCCCTGACAGCTGATGATCATCACAGGAGGACACCTAGTATCAACCCCCTTGCCAATGCATGCTCAGTGGAAAGCTCAGGTCTCCATTTGAGAGATTGTTAACCTTAACTACCACAGCCTCCCTGCCCTTTCCCCAGGGTTCCCTGATAACAACCATTCTGTAAACTTACACCTTGCCTGGAGATTGATAGCCCAGAGACTCCCCAGAGTGGCTATTTTCAAAAGTATTCAAAGGAAAAGGCTGCTTTAGAGTTACTTGTGACTTAGGCAAGGTGGGTTCTGAATATATCTAACACTAAATAAAAGGTGAAAATTATCCCTGGACAGATGAGCTGTGTGAATCCCTGGCAGTGTCTGTCTTTGCTGCCATCCTGAAGTCTGTCCCCCCCTGTGGAGACTGAGCCCTGTTACTAAGGCAGCGTTCTCTCCAGGCCTGACCTTCCCACCCCAGTACCAGCTGAAATGCGGCACACCAATAACTGCAGGTTTAAATGAACAAAAAGAAGAGCAAGTTTGCTCCCACTGGGAATCACCTGAATTGGAGCTCACGAGCTATGTATTTCAAATGAGAAAGCTACGTCAGGTCGAGCCATTTCAGGGGAGGGGGGCGGGTGAGTTTTGAGCAGTGTAATGGTGTTCTTTTTCATAAGCTTGAAGTCATATACCTGGGAGGGCAATTTGATAGAGCGCTTTAGGATACTGTTAGAGAACCAAGCGCAGAGGTTACGTAGCCTCTAGGGGAAAGCCATTCTTCCCCACGGAATCTCTTTTTCCATGGCTCCTTAGCTCTCTGGGAATCAGAGAAGGTGCTTTCTAATTATCCTGGGGCTGGAAAAGGGGAATGTCCTCCACAGCACAGCACGGGAATCGACCAGCGCCACTGTGCGGGGTCTGTCTGTGCCTGCAGCTTGGGAGCTGATCCCTAAGGGTGTTTGTACAGGAAGAAGGCCCCATAGAGTTTGCTTGAGACATCTCCATCTGTGATATCCAGACTCCTTTACTGCAGCGTTCAGAGAACCAAGTCCAAGAATGCAGGAGTGGTATCTAACCACTGCTCCACCCAACAGGGTTGGGGGGGGAGTGTCTGTCTTACAAGTTGATGTGCAATCTTTGCTTTGTGTCACCCTCAGGGGAAGCTCCTGGCTCCACAGGGGTCACAGAGCCGGGGCCAGCTGGAAGGCAGGCCATGGGATAAGAGGTGTGAATGAAGGTTCCCAGTTCCTACAGATAACAAATAAGCAGGGACATGTTCCCCAGGCAGACAGGGGCTCTTCTCCATCAATGTTGACTGCTTCAGGCAGGCTCTCAAAGCAGCTAAGAGAAATGGCACAAGCCGGTTGCTTGATTATGTCGGAGCTCAGTGGGAGCCACGTCTGAAGCAGAGAGACCCAAGAACAGGGTCTTGTGGTTATGTTGCCAGAACCCAGGAAGTGTCAGATTCATTTGTTGGGGAGAGTGAGGGGAGAATCAGTAAGAACTTGCCTTCTCCAGTGTGGGGGAATGTCTACTGGCACATGGAGCAAGGGATTTTTCCAGAGAGGAAGGACATGGTAGTCAAGGCAGGAAGTCAACTTCCCAAGCTCAAGGAGCAGAGATCTTTGGGGATTATTGCTGGCTTCTCTAGCCCTGCCACAGTTCTTTGTGGCCACGAGGGATGGAATGAGCTCTGTAGGAGCAGTGACCCATTACAATATGGGCCAGCATCAGACTAGGCATTTAATAATAAACCCATATTTTAAATTTATTGGTCAGGAACTTTCAGGAAATTATTTGAAGAGTTTTTAAAACTTTAGTGACATCAACTGTTCACTAAGATGGAATTGTCCTTGGGATATGAAGGGCAGTCCCCTCACACTTAGGTCACCATTATAGAAACCTGATTGGGTCTATTATCTTACTAACTCCAGTACATATCAGCTCTGATATGTGGGCATCTTCAGGAGTGTATCCACCTCTTTGATAGCCTCCACAACGTCTCATTGACACACCAGTGACCCTGACTCACACAGACCACTGGTCTCTCTTGGCCAAGTGGGGGATGTTTCAGAAATACAAATAAGGCAATTGAACATGTGGCATCATTCCCTGCCACTTCTTATCTTTACCAACTCGCCTCACTAAGGATCTCAACCTGTAGGCAGTAGCTAGTTCTGACCAAGGCAGGATTCATGGCTTACCAAGGAGTAGAACTGATCCTGCCTGCCTAAGCCCAGATCCAGAAAGCCAGGCTGAGTGTCTGTCTCTTGTGGCAGCGACTGCATCTTCTGTTACTCTAGACATCTTGTCTCAGCAGCAGGTGCCATCCTTAGACTCCTGACTGCAGCTTACTTATTGGGTGTTGTGGACCCGCTTGGTGATTTTCTTTCCTGAGTAGGGATGGCAGTTCATTTTCCATTCTTCAACAGATCTGTTTCACCATATAGAAGATGTATAATGCCTCCCCCACCTTATCACTGTGGGACTCCCTTTCCCATCACACACAAAGACACACACACACCACAGCATACACACACTACATCATACACACCACACATATGTACACAAATACCACATTCATCATATAACACACACACATAAGTACACATACCATCCCCACCCAATAACATACCCACGTACCAGCCCTCATACTATATAGACACACACGAACATACATATACACACCACTCCACACACTCACACACATACCACACTCAGAAACATACACAACACACACACACACACACACACACACACACACACACACACGCGCACCTCTGCCTAGACCAGTGATTCTTAACCTGTGTGTCTGTGGGTTGAGACCCTTTTGGGAGTTGGACAACCCTTTCACAGAGATTGTATATCAGATATCCTGCAAGTTGGATCTCTACATTACAATTCATAACAGTAGAAAAAATAAAATTATGAAGTAGCAACAAAAATAATGTTATGATTGAGGTTATCACAATACAAGGAACTGGATTAAAGGGTCACAGCATTAGGAAGGTTGAGTGCCACTGGCCTGGACCATCTCCCAGACTCAGTGTAGATGCCAAGCACAAAGATCCTCTCTTCCATTTGTGGCCAGTCCACGATGTAACCATCCATTGCAGAGCCTCTCCTTACCAGCCCAGGGACCCGGGCATTCAGTCTGAGGGGAACAAGGCCTGAGGTTGGGAAGCCATTCTCTAGGCTGCCTTAGCTTCTTGCCTCCCTATAGATGCCAGAGAAAGTTCTCTGGGGCCTGGTAAGAAGGTGCTTCTATTTTCAAAGGCTGGTTGAGAGCCATAAACACTGGGGTAGAGGTGTCAGGGAACATGTAAGCATATTCCCAAACCCAGGCCAGCTGATTGTTTTCAACCTAACGCTTCACTGACCTGGCCCTCAGTCCTAGACTGGAAGAGAAGGGTCTCTGAGGCTGTGGACCCCAAGGTTCTTCTCCACTCTTTGATTCTTCTCCCCCTAATCACCCACTGACTCTCATCCTGTCCTCAGGGCCTGCCCTTTAGGTCCCACCACTATGTTGGAGCTGTTCCATAGGAGGGAGGTCCAGAGGCATCTCTCAGTGGCAGCCCAAGGCTCTGGTCCACGCTCGGCTTGAAGAGCACTTGGGCACTTGTCACTTGTGTTTCATAGCCCACTTTTCTCCAAGGAGCCCCCGTGCGACAGCTGCGGCAGATGTTTTCTTGCTTGTTAATTTGTCTCTTGCTTTTTTGAGACAGGGTTGTGTAGACTGGCCTGGCTTCAGATTCGAGATTCTGCCTCAGCCTGCCAAACGCTAGGATTACAGGCTCCAGATCCTCACCACCCCAGGCTCCAGATACTGATTTTAAAATTATCCTCGTGTCTCTCTCCTGTCTACCATCCCCGTGTTAGTACCAATGAGCTCATCTGGCTCTTTGAAATTCACTCGTTCCCTGGGACCACTTCAGAGGTTCTTTGAAGTTCTTGGGCCAAATAGTCCTACAAAAGGTACAACTGCTGGGGGGCGCTCCTTTGAAGCACAGGGCACAGTATGACTAGGGGTATCAGGCAGTAGCGAGGACGACACTGTGTATGCTCCTAGGTCCTCTGTGTCCTAAGGCCACTCTAATTAAATCAATTACCCTGTAAGCCGTAGTGTAGTGTCCACTCGACACAGAAGAGGAAAGCACAGGTAGTATCAGAGGTGAACAGCGGGCCTTGCTAAGAAACTATTAATCGGTGGGTTTTTGGCCTCAGACTAAAAGGCATCGCCCCTGGAAGGCCTCTGTGAACTCATCCCTAGCTGGAGGCCTGAGTATCCATGGAGAAAATTACCTCCCTTGATCCGCAGGCCTCAGGGATTGTGCTGAGGAGACCTGGATTGGGGAGGAAAGTGAACAGGCTCCAGTAATCAGAGGGAGGATAGATGGCACCCTAGAACTCTCGTTGGGAGCCCCACTCTCGTGGCAACTAATGCTCTCACAGAGGCCTAGAAAGCACTTGTCAGGAGGCCTAGGCAAGGCTACTTTCTCCGAGGCCCGGAGGAGGAGATGTGAGGCCACGACACGCTGTTTCTCTCTGTAGAGCTCCCATACTCCTGGGGCCCCACAAAGCTTGCTCAACTAATTGGCCTCTCTGGCCTCCCAGGCTCCTCTGTGTCTGGCAAGAAGAGGATCTGGGTAGCGCACAGACTTCACATTGAGCCCCTGGTGGCCGGGGACACACTCAGTCCATTGGGCTCATCCTCTTCATCCTTCTCAGCCTCGGCTTCGTTCCCAGCCTCAGCACAGCCCCCAAGCAAGGGAGGACTGGGAAGGTACTGGAGGAGCCGACCGCTCCGCTTCATCTCTGCCAGCTCCTTGGCGCAGCAGCTGGGTGTGTTGGTCTCGTAGGTGTTGTGGAAAGTGTTGTAGTCCACCTCATAGAAGCCCTTTTCCAAGGTGAGAACTGGTGTGAATCGGTGACCCCAGAGCACCTCTGTATCCATGTAAGAGCTCCGTGCTTGGCAAGTCATGCCTGAGGAAACAGAAGCCATGTACATTAGGAAGCATCTATCTATCTATCCATCCATCCATCCATCCATCCATCCATCCACCTATCCACCTATACATACATCTATATATCCAGTCATCTATTCACCTATTCCACCATCCACCTATTCATGTAACTATGTATTCATTATCTTCTATTCATTCACTCAATCAAACCAATATTGGGCCATTAAATCATCTATCCATCTATCCTTCTATGGTGTTCTGAATGAGATAGCCACCATAGGCTCATATATTTGAATATTTGGCTTCTAGCTAGCGGACTGTTTAGGAAGGATTAGGAGGTGTGGCCTTGTTGGAGATTTTACCAGTGGGGAAGGATGGAGATTGAGGTTTCAAAAGCCCATGTCAGGCTGGCCCACTGCTGCCATGTTTCCTGTCATGATACAATGGACTAACCATGTAGAAACTGAAAGTAAGCCCCCAATTAAATGCTTTCTTTTATAAGTTGCCATGGTGTCCCTTCACAGCAATAGAAAAGTAGCTAAGACACCCCCACCCCTCCAACTATCCATGTATCCAGTCATCAATAATTTTTCAAGCATCTCTCGAACTTCTTCTTTGGGTCAGGAACCTGGAAGGTGAAGCTGAGTATGAGACGGTTCTTGTTGTGGAGGAGCTCAAACTACTATGAGGGGAGAAAATGACCAATGAACAAGTGAGATTCTAGAATGCACTTCTGGACACTAAAGAGGGTGGGGGAGAGGAAATACGTGCAGACAAGGACATCATTTTTGAAAGTGGCATTTAGGAATAGCTGGCTGAGACTATAAAGGAGGCAGGACCGGGGTTTGAACAAGATAAGTTCAGAGTGAGGGACCAGAGAGAAGCTGGCAGGCATTCATTCCCAATACAGAGGAATAGTTTTGGGTGGGCATATACCAGAAACCTGCACACTCATGAGCATACACATGTACATGTATCCACAAACAAATGTCCACATGCACAGGAAGGGAAGCAAACTACCACCCAGCCTGGCTCTGGATTGGAGGATGCTCTGATGCCCCCAGTCCCTCTCAGCCCACCCCTGCCACGGCTGCGTTATTTTTAGGTGTTGCTTCCTCTGCAGAGACGGAGGGAGGGATGTTTTGTTTATGGATGAGGAAGCCTCTGGGCTTAGGGTCACAGAAAAAACAAATTTTTATTTCACATTCTGTCCAAGGAAGGACTAGCTGGTGCTCTTTAGATACTGAGGGAAACCTTCTCCAGGTCCCACCGAGCTCCTCTCCAGTTCCTGCCTAGGTCTTCTCCGGGAGAGGGCCCATACAAACCAGAGCAAGGCCAAGAGGTGCTTCCCATTCATCAGAGCCCGGTCCCCTAAAGCATCCCCTCTCTTTGCTCTCGGGGTGATACCTGCCCAACTCAGGACTCTCCATTCAGGCCTCCCCCTGTATACCCATGAGCCCAACAGAGGTAGAAAGACCCAAGCTGGACACCCCTCTCTGTGCCTGCAGGCTTCCGGGACCCTGAAAAGACCCTAGCACAGGACTCACACAAGAGTGCCTGCAGCGGTCCCTCAGGACTCTTCCCATTGTTCTTTCTGTTTGTCTTTTAGGGAAATGGCGCGGGCTCTCCTGTAGCCAGAGACCCTCACTGCTTTGTAACTGTTACCTTTCAATAACTCTGAGTCTCATCGGTGACACTCCATTTGTTTCTTCAGCACATGACCCTCTTCATTTGCGGACAAGGCAAGCATGTTGCCCAGACTCATGGAGGAAGGGTAGGGAAGAGCTATGCTGCTCAAACTCTGCCTGAATTCATGCCAGGGCTGGGTTCCACGAGCCTGACAATGGAACAACTCGGCTCATTTGTGAGTAGGTGGTCTCAGTCGCCCTCATAGTTCCACAGACAGAGAACATAGATGGGCTAGCACAGGTGGTGGTAGGGCAGGGCGGTATAAGGCAGGGTTTTCGGGGAAGTGTGGGAGGAGCTGGCAAACTGGGTCAGCATCTACTCCCTCTGCTGGGTGGTCTGTGGGTACTGTCCTAGGGCAGAGCTGGTGGTGGGGAGTACATCACCAGGGGTCCATGAGACTGTCTGTGGCTCATCTCTTCTTCAGGAGCTCGGAGAGGAGCTCCTTCCCTAGAAAGTGATCCTGTGTTCTATGCTGACCCTGTTACCAAGGACACACTGACCCTAGGGTCCCCATGTACAAGAATCAGCTTCCTGCTGCCTGACTGTCCTCAGCCCCAGGGGCTCCTCCAGCTGCTACCATATGCTTCCTGGCTAGGCTCCGGCCCTCCAGCAGATGGCCAGGCAGCCTTTGGCATAGTCCCTAGGGCCTGCCATCACACTGCCTGACTCTGACTTGGAACTAGGAAGGCTTATAGAGGTCCCGCCTGAGTCCCGCATCCCCACCCTCCCAGTAACCAGATTCCCAAGGGCTGACAAGTTACACTTGACCGCCTTTAACAAGCCTCTAACATCTTAGGGTCCAGTGTGGTGCTTAAGGTCTGCCACGCCCTTTTGAGGTCCAGCATTTGTATTTGTGAAAGGGGATGAATATCATATAAATGCTATTTGCGAGGTTTTGAAACAGAAGCATTATTCTGAGCATGGATGACTTTTGAACAGGTCAGCACTCAGCGTTAGCATGCTGCTCAGTCCGTGTGGCCAAATAAGGGGAAGGGAGGAAAAGGAGGACGGATACAGCATCTGTCGGATGTGTTTTCCTTCCCAAGAAGCAGGAGGCTGACCATGAGGGTAGTGTCTGTGGCTCTCAACAGATCTGGGACATAGGTCCTCTTAAATATAAGGGTTGTGAGGGAATATGTGTGAACTTAAAAAAGGCTGCATACTGGGTACCATCTGAACTGGTTAATTTTTGTCATCTTAACACAAAACAAAATCCCCTGGGAAATCTCAGTTGCCTCCATCAGATTGGCCTGTGAGAATGTCAGGGGAGAGGGGGGAGGGGGGACCGTTTTGGTTAACGATTGTAACAGGCCCGATGTAGGGGACACTCCCCTGAGACAGGTGGGCCTGTGCTGTAGAAGAAAGCAAGTTGAGAAAGCAAGAGGGAGCAAGCCAGTAAGCAGTATGCCGTCATGGTTTCTGTGGAGTCCCTGCCCTGAATTCCCTCCACGATGAATAGAGAATAAACCTTCTCCTCTTCCAAAGTGCTTTAGGTCAAAATATTTTATCACAGCAACAGAAAGCAAAACCATCCCCTCCAAAGGATGAGGCCCACAGCTTGTACAGCAGTGGTTCTCAACCTGTGGGTCACAACCCCCATGGGGTTTGCCTCTCATATGTCCTGAAGACCAGATATTTACACCATGATATATGACGGTAGCAAAATTGTACATTACAAAGTAGCAACAAAATAATTTTATGATTGATGGGGAATTGCCATAACATGGGAAAACGGCATTTAAGGATCGTAGCATTAGGACGGTTGAGAACCACTGATGTACAAAGCTAAGGAAACATTGCCACCTCTCTTACTCAGGCCAGGTTTCCATGTCACTTCATGCATGTCTTAGGACAGGAAGCATTTTTTGCCCTAGTGGACATGACGGCTGCTTCTGGAGCCCTCCTGGCTTGGCGGTGCTTGCTCACAGCTGAGCCTCTGTTTCTAAACCATGAATTTTTCCCTTACAGAGGTGTAAGAGGCCCAATGCTGTAATATATGTGCAAAATCTGGAACCATGCCTAGAAGGTGGTGAGTTCAGCCCATGGTAGTTATTGCTGGTACTCTGTCTTGGGTAACTGCCCTTTGGGTCACATTAGGGATAGAACTACCCTCACTGTCATCTTGGGATTCTTGCATACAAACTTGCCCCCGAGAGAGCCTCGGCAGGCTCCTCCATGGAGCAGGAAGCAGATCACACAGCTGAGGAGGGCCAAATGTCTTACCTGTTGCTTCTACCATCCCTTCTAGTATGACCACAACTTCGAACTCTTCCTGTTCCAGTTGAGCACGAGACATCTCCCAAAAAGGGCTCTTCTCATTGATCTCATGGGAGATGATGAGCGGAGAGACCAGGAAGAGGCGGTCGTCACCAGTGTCAAAGCCCACATTAATGTCAGTCTGGTTCAAGGGGATGAATTCGCCTTCTTTTGTCTGCCGGGATTTGATTAGCTTGGCGCGGATGGAGGCCTCCACTATGTGGGAGTTTCGGAGGTCCCCTACCCGGAACATGAGGCACAGCTTCTCATCCCGCATGGAGATGACCGCATTGTTGGAAAACATCAGGGTCTCTGCTCTCTTCTTTGGCTGGCTGATCTTTACAAACATGCACCCCACCATGAAGGCATTAACAATCGAGCCCAGAATGGCCTGCACCAGAAGGAGTATGATCCCTTCTGGACACTTCTCTGTAATGACTCTGAAGCCATACCCAATGGTTGTTTCTGTCTCAATGGAGAACAGGAAAGCAGACACAAAGCCGCTAAGGTTTTCAACACAAGGGATCCACTCTTGGTCACCCACGTGATCCAGATCACCTCGGACGTAAGCAATGAGCCACCAAATGAAGCCAAAGAACAGCCAGGTGATGGTGTAGACCATGGTGAAGACCAGAAGGTTGAAGCGCCATTTGAGGTCCACCAGGGTAGTGAAGAGGTCACTTAGGTAGCGGTAGGTTTCCTGAACGTTGCCGTGATGCACATTACACTTGCCAGTCTTCTCCATGTAGCGCTGACGTGGCTTCTTGCCTTCTGTCAGCAGGCGAGTGCGGTCCGTGGCAATGGGGATGTAATCCCGAGCCTGTTTGGGAATCTTCTTGTGGTCCTGGGAAGTGACTCCTGTCTCCATGTCTTGATTCATAGCATTCCTAGAATCACCGGCCATAGCTGAGACACAGTGGATTAAAATGACACTATCATTAGTGAAGTGCCCTGTTCTGATTAGTACAGATTTGGAACGGAGGCTACTTCCTTCTGGGAACTCTCATGGGATCATCATTTAGAATGACATTTATGATTTATAATCTAGCCTGCCAGAGTTAAAGACTGCAATCCACATTATCACTTGTTTTATATGTATGTATGTTTTGCCTGTATGTGCATGTATATCATGTGCACACCTATGTCAATGGAGTCAGAAAAGGCATCGGATCTCCTGGGCATGGAGTTACAGTTGTCTGCTGCCATATGGGTGCTAGGAAATGAACCCAGGCTCTCTGCAAGAGCAGCCAGTGCTCTTAACCTTTGAGGTACTCTCTCCTTCCCCTCATATGGATTTCTAATATTTTGTGACGATATAAGGTCCTCAAGGCAGGATTTTGTGCCTTTTTGTTCCTTGCTAAATTCCAGAAGCCCAGGGTAGATCACAGGACACAGAACTGTGGTGAAGAATGGAAGGATGCATAAGAAATCAGGGGAAGATCTAAGGAGTATATGAAGGCCGGTGTTGGATTCCTACTCACCTCAAGGGCCCCATGCTTGCAGTGGCCCTTGAGGCCCTCTATCTTCCTTCTTTGTGCTGGGTATCCTTTAGCAGTTGACAGAAAGGACAAGACAGCATGTGTCTGGTTTAGTGAGTGGTCTGAGTGGGGAGCCTGGGCTGTCTGAGCATTTATTAAAACGACAGACCACTGTGTGGATGAACCCTTGAAAAATCTGATCTAGTTAGTCCTGAGCAATTGAGACAGATGGGATGTTCATACCCCAAGGCTTTCAAAAGGACTGCTTTTAGAGGGCATGCCACTTCAAAAAGACACGTGGAGACTTGGAGCATTCCATCTACTGCCTTCTTGACATTCTGCACAAGCCCACTTGAAATGCACCGAGACTCTGATAAAGGCAGGAAAGATTGTGAACCCCTCTGGTTACTGAGAACAGCTTCCTCGGGGGCAAGAGTGGAGCTAAGAAAATGCAGCTCCATTTGCTTGTTTAATCCTACCACAAGTGACGAGACAGTTGTAATCTGTCCGTTTTTCTTTAATTGTTTTTAAAGTTTTTGTCTGTTTATCCTTTATTTTAACATAGTCTCAGGTTGGTTGGGAGGCTACTATGCAGCCCAGGCTGGCTCCAAACATGAACCTTCCTGTTGAGTCTGCGGTGCTGGTATGGCTGGGGTTATGTCACCATGCTGAGCTAATCTGCCTATATATATTTTTTTAGTTGAGGAATCAATGCTTGAAGCAGCATTTGGCCAGCATAGGTTTGGAATCCTATTTTACCTTGCTCTAACCCAGAGGCTTAACCCTAAAGACATGATGGTGTTCTATGACTCAAGCTTCGGATAATGGGCTGCGAATTCCAGAATATTCTTTGAGCCCTGACCCTGGCATATGGCACCATAGGGCATCCTTCATAAACACTCTTTCCTGAGTTTCGCAAGAATACCCTTTCCTGGATGTATAATTCTCAAAGGCCATCACTTTCTTTGTTGCACTAACTGAGAAACAAATTATCTTTACCACTCTGTGATCCCTTCAGGGAACACTTTTCTCCTGCAGGCTTGATCCAGGCACACACTCTGGACACACTCTCTGGGTGTTCACCCTGGGCTTTGGCCTGTCTCTCTTGGGAATCCAGTTGTGGGCAGTCCCACTGGAACCATTCTGGTGAGTGTTCTATAAACTGATAGGTAGCCAATTAGAAATTAGCAGGCTTGGTGGACATGAGAGGTGGACCCCTTCTTTATAATCAAGATCATGAGAAGCCTAGGACAGGAACTGTAGGGCTCTAGTCATTAGTCAGACGAAAGGGACCTGAGTCAAATCTGGTCCTTCAGTGGACATCCTGAATTCTCTGACAACATCCATTTATAACTATTTAAAAGCTGGTTTCATCCACATGAAACTCAAGAAGAAGGAAGACCATAGTGTGGATACTTCTATCCATTTTAGAAGGGGGGGGGGACAAAACACCCATGGAAGGAGTTACAGAGACAAAGTGTGGAGTAGAGACTGAAGAAATGACCATCCAGAGACTGACTCACCTGGGGAGCCATCCCATTTACAATCACTAAATGCAGACACTGTTGTAGATGCCAACAGGCGCTTGCTGACAGGAGCCTGATATAACTCTCTCCTGAGAGGCTCGGCCAGTGCCTCACAAATATATAAGTAAATGCTCACAGCCATCCATTGGACTGAGCATAGGGTCCCCAATGAAGGAGCTAGAGAAAGTACCCAAGGAGCTGAAGGGGTTTGCAGCCCCATGGGAGGAGCAACAATATGAACTAGCCAGTATCCCCAGAGCTTCCAGGATTAAACCACCAACCAAAGAGCACACATAGTGGGACTCATGGCTCCAGCTGCATATGCAGCAGAGGATGGCCTAGTTAGACATCAATGGGATGAGAGACTCTTTGTCCTATGAAGGCTGTATGCTCCAGTGTGGGGGAATGCCAGGGCCAGAAAGCAGGAGTGGGTGGGTTGGTGAGCAGGGGTAGTGAGTAGGGGGTAGGGGTAGGGTGTTCTTCGAAGGGGGAACCAGGAAAGGGGATAACATTTGGAATCTAAATAAAGAAAATATCCAACAAAAAAAAATAAAAGCTGGTTTCAGGTCTACCAGTGTTTATTCTGTACATATCAATGCCAGCTCCTGTAAGAGTCAGTCACAGTTGATCCACCAATCATCTGAACAGGAAAATTCCCCTTGGTGAAGATATTAAACTCGTTAGCTTTACCTGTCAACTTGACCCATTTTAGAGTCACCTGAGGAGAGGGTCTCAATTGAGAGTTTGACTACATCGGATTGGCTTTTGGCCATGTCTGTGAGAGATTGTCTTGACTGATGATGATTGGTACAAAGTAGCATAGCCCACTGTGGGCAGCACTATCCTTAGGCAAGCAGGTCTGAGTTGTATAAGAATGCTAGATGAACACGAGCCAGGGAGCAGGCCAGAGAGTTAGCTGGCAACCAGTATTCTTTTGCTTTAAGTTCCTGCCCTGGATTCCTGCCCTGCCCTCAATGATGGAAGGTGACTTGCAAGTTATAAGCCAAATGAACCCTTTCTCCCCTGTGAGTTGCTTTTGCTCAGAGTGCTTTATCAAAGCAAAAGATATGAACCCAAGACAACTGTCTATTTCAGGTTTATTAGAAATAGTGTGGTCCGTCCACACTGTACATTGACACAATGTTCTCTTTGCTCACTGTTCGTTCTTACCCTTGAGGGTGTCCTGTGCTAGTCTGTGATAAACTCCATCTTCTAACTATATCCTCAATGCCTTGGATGAGTTCTTTTGGCACAGATCACAAGACTGTAGAGATGAGTGGGGACAAGAGCAAAATCCCGATGACACAGACCACTGAATCACCTGCCCCATTGGCCAACCAAAGTCATTTTGGCCATCTTGAGAAATCTTATGACTCTAGCACATATTTTCCTTTGCCACCTAGGCAATTCCAAGGTAACCTTTAAAATGTCATATCGAAGAGTCATGCTTTCAAAGGGCCATTTGTCTCAGACATCCATTGGCCATTTCCACACTGCACACGGCCACCTGCTCCCTGCTCTCAAATGTGGCATTTACAAAGATAAATGACAAAAAGAAGGAGAACGCGTGGACCATCTTTACAGAGTGCTATGTAGGACCTTGTCCTGCCACTGGGGTGTCTTTGTGCCAAGAATCTGACCAGAGATTCCTAAACCTGGTGAAGTAGGTTGGTGACCCCAAAGCCCTCGTGTTCCTGGGGACTCA
Organism: Mus pahari; assembly: GCF_900095145.1. Taxonomy (NCBI): domain Eukaryota; kingdom Metazoa; phylum Chordata; class Mammalia; order Rodentia; family Muridae; genus Mus; species Mus pahari. The sequence goes on from NC_034599.1 coordinate 27,257,392, forward strand.
GCTGTGGTAGCCCACATAGGGTTCCAATTGAAGTGTTGTGGTGAGATCTTCTAGCCACACGTGCTGGGCTGGGCTAAGGCAGGGCCATAAGAACGAGTCGTCTGGGCATATGGGAAAGAGCACTCTGCCTTTTGCTGATTTTCTACATTGTTTCTTTACTTTTAAAAAAAAATACTCTTCATGCCTTCTTATAGGAGAGGGCCCTGTGATGTACTAGAAGCACAATGATTTTTTTTTTTTTTTTTGGATACTTCTGCCCATGTCTGAAAAAGTTTTGCTCTAGGAGAAAGCTGCAAATTTCTCAGTTAAGAGCAAGAGCCATGCCTACGCCTAAAATATTCCTTGTGGAGCCCAGAGTGTGATGACTAAGTTTTACAGTCAGCTTGGTTGGGTTAAGAATTCTGTAGGTCATTAATGAGACACAAGTCTGGGCTCATCTGTGAGGGTGTTTTCAGAGAGACAAACCTGAAGAGGGGAGACGCTCCCTGATTGTGGACAGCAGTATCTCATGGGTTGAGGTCCCAGATTTAATCAAAAAAGGAAACAGCCCTGGAAGCTCTCCCCTTCTCCGACACTTGATCTGCCCAATGTGAGCAAGCTCTCACTGCCTGTTCTTCCAGCTGCTCATGCAGCCATGCCTTATCTGCTGTGATGGGCTACACTTCAAACCCAAGCAAACCTTTCCTCCTTAAAGTTACCTCCAATTCAGCATTTGATCACAGCTACCAAGGGTAGGACTTGCATTTGAGCTCAATATGGACAGACTTGCTCTGTGAGTCGTTGAAAGTTTTATCTGTGTCTGCCTCAGTTTCCTTCGCTATATATCCCAGCTACTGTTTTCTTCCCTCCTTGCCTGGGGCCCATTATGGGGAACACTACAGAGGATATAAATATTAGCAAAATGCAGTCCTGTGCCACAAAATAGTGCTATGACTAACTTCAGACTGCATAGACAATGTCACATAGTCATACAGCCTGCTCTTGGCCATCTTAATTTGAATAAACAAGCTCTACAAAATCACCTAATGGTGCATTTTCTTCAGACTGTGTCTCTGTGGTTAAGCTGTGTGACTGTATAAATTTATAATCTCTCCTTCCTTGAATTTAAATGCAGTGTAATGCTCAATTATCCCAAATTTAAGCTCACAGAGAGAAGAAAGATCTAAAATTCAAGCACCTGATTTCTCAGTAGTGTTTACAAGGTGGGCATTAAGCCGCTTGATCATGGAACCATTACTACACAGATTTCTTTAAAACTTGAGAGCAGGCTCAACCTGGAAAATCCTGGCTTCCAGTGTTTGTGTGCCCAGCAACTCAAACAGATATACAGGGACAATATAGGTAGACTTAAAAATCAGGTTCTGGGATCAATTCAATTACTTTTACACTCATTAATTGTGGAACTAATTTTGTCCGGCCCCTGAACTGGGAGTTAGGCATAGATCAGTGAAGCAGGTAAACACAGGCTCAGCCTACCAGTACTTTACATGTCAGCCCTGTCTCTGTGAAACCACAGTGTGTGCAGAGCTGTGTGTGGCAGCCAGGGAAGAGCGAAGGCTATGACTACCAGAGGCATGCTGGGTATCCTGGCTGCTCTCTTTAAGCCACCAACTTAAGTGAATCCTATTACACCCGGCCACCCTGTTACCGCTCTTATCTTCCGGCTGCCCCCTTTGCCTGTGGATGGGAAGAATTACTACAACATGATGAAAGGTCTCCACCAAGACAGCTTCAGGTCCAACAAAGAAGGTTTGTCCCTTTGATATGAAACATAGGTGAAGAGGCTCAAAGGAGGCCAGATCACAGGAGCTGTATCTGAGATGGGGCTCGAGTGAAACTGACCTTCATTAAATAGACCTTGGGGCAAAGGATGCCCCGAGATACCCAGCACAGTGCAAAACAAGCTGTAGACGGTGGGGTGGTCTAGGATGCTAGGAGTCCAGGAGTGTAGCAGTCTGATAAGAGCGATACACTCGGATTTGGTGGAGCTTTTCGGACAGAGCACTGGGCTGGGAGTCTTCGTTTTCCACAAACTAAGGAAAATAGGAATCACAAACATCATTCTGGACTCCTCCATTCTCTATTATGTGGTAGGTTACCATAGGTTGCCACCTGTACGCCTTACGATTTGGGACATGTGATGGAGTACATTAGAGAAGGACATACAGAGGAGGACATACTCATGAGAGAGATCTGGGTACTATTCTGGGTAAGCCTGATAAGTGCCCTAGGTGTCTAGATAAGGTTTGAGAGCATTGGAGGCCCTCAATGGGGGCCAGGAAAGCGTCAGCTTTGCTTAGTCAAAGCTTTAAAATATCAGATGAAAGGGTGGATGTTCCAGAGCTTTACTGAGGCCTATTAATAGACCATAACTTCCTTCTAGTTAAAAAGGTAATCTGTAGTCCAGATCTGCAGTAAATGTTAGAAAATTATGTATTATTATCTCCTCTTTTGAGAGTTAATGTCGAAGCTGGGCATGGTGGCACATGCCTCTAATCCTAGCACTTGGGAGACAAAGGCAGAGGCAAACAGATTTCTGAGTTCTAGGACAGCCTGGCTTATATAATGAGTTCCAGGACAGCTAGGGCTATGTAGAAAGACCCTGTCTGGAAAAGAAAGAAATGAGGAAAAACGTTAACGTTGAGTCACTGGCCAATGGGTTCCTCTAGATTTCCCCTCCAAAACATTACATGTGATTGGTTATACTCTATACTCTTATGGTAAGGCCTATTGTTGAAGGTAACACTTATGTCAAACGTGAAGAAATTGAGCTGGTGCCCAACTGAAGGCTTTGCCCCTACTGACTAACATTCATGTTTTTGGAAGGTTCTCTGCATGCTATCAGAGGAGAAAGATAACCATCAATATCACTCAGCAATATAAACTCTTCGAGACCTGCCTGCAAGACAGGTAATAGTGGCACAAATGTGATGAGAGATCCCAACCACTTCTTCAAAATTGGATTGAATGTCAACTCTATACTAGAAATCCATACTGGATACTGATAAAGAGGCCAAGAACTAGACTAGATAGACCATGGCCCTAGGGGGAAAACCTGATACTATTATTCTGCTAAAGAAATGTGGCAATAAAAGCAATAAAATGATTCCCAATAACATATTGCTGTATCCATAGATCAGTGCATTGCACAACCTCATTAGAGAAGCTTCTTGCAGTGGTTTGGAATTAACACAGAGACCCACAACTGGATAACACACAGAGAGTATATAGTATCCAGTCCTAATGAGATGTCTTTATCAATACTACCACCCACCCACTCACCTCCACCACTACTAAGGATTAGGGATTTTTGTGGAGGAGAAGGAGAAAGATCATAAGAGCCAGGGGTGTAGATGCTTCCAAGTGTTTTCCAGACACAATGGCACTAATACATACACAAACACACAGAGGGTGTGGCAGCATACTTACGACCCATGTAAGTTCAAACAAGACAAATATCCCAGCAGTGAGAAGGGAAGTGGACACAAAGACTCATTCCTAGCACAGTAACTATCCCCAGCTGATGTCTTCTGGGAAGGCGGAAATCAGAGAGATAGGAGCATGAAGTTGGGTGGGTAGGGAGGTGGGAAAAACCTGGAGGGACTTGGGGATGGGGAAAGAATATGATCAAAACTTGGCATATGAGGACATTTTTAATTAACAAGAACAACAGAAGGGTTAATCCAGCCAGGCCTGTCAGTCACTAGCCAGGAGAGGATCCCACAGGAAAGCTGCTTCTGGTGAAGGCTTTTGCTAAGTCAATTTAAAGGACAATTACCTCTAATGGGAAGGATGCACTTCTATTCCAGTGCAGCTACTTTTGACATATTTTTGCCATGGGACTGGAGAGGTGGCTCACTGGTCAAGAGCACTGGCTGCTCTTCCAGAGGTCTTGGGTTCAGTTCCCAGCACCTACATGGCAACTCACAACTATCTCTAACTCCAGTTCCAGGGGATCCAATGCATTCTTCTGACTTCAGTGGGCTTTGCCTGAACATGGTATACAGACATACATGAATGGAAAATACCCATACACATAAATAAAACACTTTTTTAAAGAAGCTTCTGGCATGCGCACTGCTAAGCCTGCCCACTTTTCTAAGTTCTAACTAAATAATATTAACAATAACATTTCCCTTTTCTTCTCTCTGCATCACTTGTTTCTTGCTTGTTTGCTTGCTTGGTTGTGTTGCTTGGATTCCAGCGGAAATCCTGAGTGTACATTCCCTGACACTTTGGCCAACCTACAGCTCCTCTCCCTTCCACCACAGAGCTGCTTGCCATCGCTGTTGCTGAACCTGTTTGCTTTCTTGAATTCTGACCTAAAAGACACGGCTATCTCGATTTCTCTTATGTATCCCTTTTCCAGCTTGTCTGACCTATAGGTTTTCTTTCTAACTCTAATAAAATGCTCCCAGAGCGTCCTTTTGAGTCTGTGTTTAAACTCCTTTATTAACAAGACTAACGATCTACAAAAGGGACCCCAACTCCCTTGTAACTACGGCACTGCAGGGTTAAAATACGAAGATGCTCCAAGCAAGTTGGTGGCAGGGATGCTCTGTTCCTTTCAAATGTGCCCCGGTTAGCAGGGAGAGTTTAAGGCACTATAAATGATGTCTATATCCAGTATAGAGAAGGCACATTTAGCCAGGCAAAATTCTAAGTTGCGCCATGATCCCTATTCCTATAGACACTCCCAGAAGCTCCAGGACTTGGGGACTGTGGTCCCATGGTTGGTACAGTTTGAAGGTGATGTTAACCAGGTCTAATTTTAGCCATCCTCAGAGGGACTTGACTTTTCTGAGGCAGGAGTCAATAGGTTTCTTCTTCTTCTTCTTCTTCTTCTTCTTCTTCTT
>NC_034599.1:27262472-27301207 GCF_900095145.1 Mus pahari
TTCTTCTTCTTCTTCTTCTTCTTCTTCTTCTTCTTCTTCTTCTTCTTCTTCTTCTTCTTCTTCTTCTTCTTCTTCTGACAGAAGGGTCTACACAGCAAGAAAGTGACTGCCTCAGAACAGAGAAGATATGGCTGGCCAGGCAGCCACAGTATTACAAAGACAGAGACTGGATGTCTCATATCCCTAGGAGCAGGGAAGAGGAGCTCAGGTTCTCTGTGAGAACAGAGCAGGGTCATGATCACACCGTGGCTGCACCTCTGATGCTAAGTGGATGCTGTTTTGAGACATTAGGTCTGTGGTCATCTATTGTGAATAAATGGAAACAGGGCAGAGATAGATGCTCAGCATAGGATCTACTGGTCCCTAACCAGGTCACTTCAGTTCACAGATACTGAGTGCACCACTTGTCAAGGAAGGTGAGCAGTGGATCCTAAGGCCAAGGGTGAGAGCTCATGAGCCCATGGCTCCATACCCTTCATAGTGAGGGAGATTGTTTTTGTCTTCGTTTTGCAAAAGGGAAAAATGGGAGCTTCAAAATCTCACCAAGGGCGCACGGTGTGGTTATTATCTTTAAGCCCCCACCCCACACATACAAGGCTGTGCTGGCGAGTAAACTCTGTAGATTCGGATTCCTCCACTTTCCACACCACAGTTAGGAACCCCTTGCCTCATCTCCCAAGACAGTGTCTGGAGAACTCTCTTAGAATGCTTCCTTTTGGCTGGTTCACCTCCGGCAGAACTAGGGCAGGGGCTGTGAACAGTCCCTCTGGTCAGGGCTGGCCTGCACAGTTTGCTTCCGTCCTGTTCCTGAGAGGCTGCCCCTCACCAGGAACCACCTGAAGCAACAAAGTGTAGAGATGCTTTGGGGAGGAAGCAGGGCCCCATGGGCAGTGGGGCCAAGAAAGCCAGAGAGGGAGGGCAATTCTGAGCAGTGGAGCTGGACATTAGAATGTGGTCCCCGAGCAGGGCGTTTGGGAGCCCTTAAAACCTGAAACCTCAGAACTCAGTGTGAACCCAGGAGTCCTGAGACCTGGCACTTTCAGCCTGGCCTTGCAGAATGTGACAGACAGAGGTTTTTAACACCCTCCCAGCCCAGAGGACAGCATGCCTACTGGCTCAAAACATGGCGGTGCATGCCTTAATTCCAATACTCAGAAAGCAGAGGCAGGCAGATCTCTGAGTTTGAAGACAGCCAGGGCTAAAACAGAGAAACCCTGTCTCTGAAATCCAAACCAAGCCAACCAACCAACCAACCAAACACACACACAATCCTCTTCTCACATCTTTTCTGGCCACCCAGCTGTCAGGAGAAAAGCTCCAGATACATACAGACTTCCCCAGCTGGACACAGAACCCATGGCAAGACTGCCAGACGCCAGGGGTGGATGAGGAAGCGGTGACAGAGGTACTGTCCCTGGAACAGTGGATAAGCAGGGCTCAGGGGTCTGGGTGGGGGTGGCTTGGTACAATTCAATACTAGACAAGCCCCAGTCTCCTCATCTTGTGGTCTCTTCCTTAAGGAGAGACTAGACTATACTCCCCCATCCCCCAAGAACCTATGTGCAAACAAACCACACCAAAAAGTTGGCTTTTCCCTAAGGGCTAATCTTGATTTCCCAGCTTTTCAAACATATTCTTAAAGTGAAACCCTTTTTTAGAGCACTCTGAGGCTTAATGGCACAAAGAACGGCAGAAATAAATCTTTAAAAACCCAACAGGGACTTCGATGAGAAATCTCATCATGTTGTAGCTATTGGGTTTATCAACTTAGGTGAGGTCTATTCTTGAATTCCTGGCTTGTATGACTGGGTCAGTTTGGGTCACAGCACGTAAGGTACTAAGTATGAAAGCTCAAGGGAACGAGACACAAGGCTTTATCCAGCCAGCCAGGCAATTAGTCAGTTAATGAGTTCCCACTTAATACTTGTGTTTTGCTGGGCCCTGGGGGTAGAGGAACCTAGAAGCTTACCACACTAGCTTTGATATGCCTTCCATTTGCGGGAACTATTGTTGAAATGCATGTTCTGACTGAGTCTGGGTGTTTTCCTCATTTTGAGTCTGCGTTTTTCCCAAGGTGTCCCAGTGACATCATTGCTCATGGCCTTCAGTGTCTTCCTGAGACACAGGGCTGCCTCCACCCTGAGTGCACAGGGCAACCAGGTCTGGTTTTGGGGTCTTCTCTTAGTCAAGTGAGTGAAGACTACAGTTTTATTCTCTGCTTTCAACCAGTGCATGGGACTCCAGGGAACACAATGACCAACAGGTCAGCTCTGTAGAGAATGACATGAAATCCAGGGCACTGTTCTAAACTTGGTGTGGCTGAGGAGGTGAGGGAGGGTCGGCCGAGCTGTCACACAGAGAGTGCCTACAGGGGAACTGAGCAACAACACCTTGGCAAGAGGGCCAAGCAGGACTAACAGCCCAGGAATCCAATGCCTAGCCTGTCTCTGCTGGGTGCCTATGTCCTGTATCATCTCACACACATCTCTGGAGTCCCTTTTAATAGTTTGATTTTGCAAATCACAAAATCAGTCAGTTAGCAGCTTGCTTAAGGCTGCAGTGTCTGAGTGGCCGGGTTCCTTTTCACATGCTCTGAGTGCTGGCTGCCTCCCTGTAAGCCCCCAGAGTCTGACCAAGATGCTCTGTGCTCCCATGGCTTCAAGACAAGCTGACCCAGCTTGCAGTCAGATGGACGGACACCTGATCTGTGTCAGGAAGCCAGTTAAATTAAGACTGACTGCTGTGTTTCCCAGGTTGTCAGAGGCCTGGCTACTTCTCTGCTTGCTCTCCAGGGCTGTCTTCTCTGCCTTTGCCTTTCCCTCCTGATACCCCAGGAGCCATAGGTCAGCATCCCCTGCTCTCAAGTGTCCCTCATTGTTCCAAGGAGATCGAGAGCCCCTACGGTCCATGGAGCTTCAACTCTCCTGACAGACTCACTAACACTGCCCTCCTTTTCCTCTCAGAAGCGTCTGCTTAGAGAGCGGACCCTACAAAGGAGACCATCTGTGGTAGCCACTCTTTACATCCTTAACACCCACCCCTGGGTTACTCTTCATCTGAGAGAGTCTGCCTCTGCCAGGAGCCAAGGCAAATAAAATACTTCACTCCTCCTGAATGCTCTGCCGAGGGCACTGTGCATGCTGGCAGCAAACAGTAGCCATGATGAGCGCTAAACTCCTCCACCTACAAAAGCAAGGTATGAGAGGCCGGGGAGTCGCGGCTGTGCTGGGCTCTCCCTGGAAGGACGCTGCATAGCTACTAATCAGACTGATGCAGATTGCAGCCTTTCTGACATTTTTAATTCAGATGTCACGTTTTCTCACACCCCGTTTTGCATTTTTTAAATATGGGGACTTACCATCCCAGGCTGGCCTCAAGCCAACCAGGAACTTGAACCTTCTGATCCCCCTGTCTCCACCTCCGGAGTGCGGTTGGGATTGTAAGTTTGTGTCTCTAAACCTGGTTGGCGTTGGATGATTTCTATAGAGACTTGAAATACTTGATTCTCTTTAGCCTAGGAAAAAAGCAATCATCCAAACAGATGGTAAATGTAAACAAAATTGTTGTGAGCTCATGGGACGTAGGAAGGCACGGTGGGGACTGTGGCAAGTCGAGTCCACGTGCACGTCCGGAAGGATTGTCCTGACAGTATGCTGAGGCTCCACTACTTTCCTCTTAGAAAATCTGGAAATGAAAAGATCTGAAGACAGAACTGGGCATGTCGGCATATGGCTCTCACCCCGGCACCGGGGTGGCAGAAGCAGGCGGGTGGTAAGTGGGAGAGCAGCCTTGCTTACATAGCAAGTTCTAGACCAGGCTAGGCTATGTAGTGAGACTCTGTCTCAAGTTTTTCAAAAAGCAGACTGAAAAGGGGAAATCGTATTTTATGTGGTGATAATGAACTCAACATTGGAAACACCGTGCAAGGTAAGGGAAAGGCGTCTGTGAGGCACGGTTGGGCTGTTGTCTCTAAGTTACGTTTCTGGGCTACTGAGCTGGAGAGGGTCCTTCTCCCAGGAAAGGTAGGCTGTACTTTGAGTGACAGAGGTCCTGGGACTAAGGGCTCAAGTGATGCACACATTTATCTCAAAGCTTTTCTCTTCTTGTTAGTGCCACAAGCACAGGCAGGCAGTCAGTCGGGGCAGAAAAGAGCAAGGGCTTCTTCGATCTGGGCACACTCCCCAACAGAGCGAGGTCAAGGGCTGGCTCCTCTGTTCTCACCAGCCCTGTCAACTTCCTACAGTCTTGTCCTCCCAGTCCATTCTGCCATGCAGTTGGCTTGCTAGGGCACTCTCTACCCCAAGAGTGTACCTTTTCTTCACCAGCCAGCACCCCTTCTAGAGGGCTGCAGAGACCAGCGCACTAGGCACTGGACCGTGGTCCTGCATTTTATTAATGGTGGCAGCAGGGTTCTCATTGAAACTGGAAGTCCTTCAGGGAAGCTGTCCGGACAAGGACAAGCGAGTAGAGCAGGTGACCTCTCTGCTACCTTCTGTCTCAGATGCAGTGGATGCTGATCAGCCAGTCACGGTGGCATGGCAGGAAAGGAGCTGGGTGCAGTTCCCAGTGCGTATACCTTGGGGACTGCTATTTCCTAGGGACTCACGAGAGCCTGGGGAGTGTGTGGTTCTCTTATCTCTGCTCTGAGCAGAAGGCTCTAGGCAGAGGCTCTCCCAGAGCCATAGTGCTAAGATTATGTGTGCCTTTAGAGGGGAGTGAGCATAGGCCATGCTCCAGGAGCAGGGCAAAGGGCACTCAGTGGAGTGTAGAGCCCGGGACAGTGTGACTCTAGGAATAGCTGGTGTCAGAAGGGACTCGTCATCATCCATCATCGCTGCAGGTGGGCGGGGCTGTGGTTGCTGGGTTCTGGGATGAGAAGAACTCCATAAAAGGGAGCTGTGAGCGGAGGCCTGGGCTAGCTCCTCTCCACCAGCTCTGCTCAGACGCAGTTCTTGGGCATCTGTCAGACTTGCCTTCTCTTCTGCTCTGGACACCCTTGGCCTGCACCCTACCTACCTCTGAGAGCCCCCCAAATGGTTTCAGCCAAATGACTATTGAGTCAAGCTGGGGAGGAAGGCAGAGGACTGAAGCTGCTGCAGTTACTCAGTTGCTCTTCTTTTGGACTTATCCAAGGCATCCTCAGAAACAGGCGTCTGTGCCGTGGTCCCCATGGCTTCAGACTCTTCCCACTTTAATTTCAGCACATGTCCAGTGTATCTCTTGTAGCAGGTTGTACCACCGACTTCCTTACAGAAAAGCTCTGGAAGTGTGTGTGTGTGTGTGTGTGTGTGTGTGTGTGCATGCGTGTGTTTGTGTGTGTGCCTGTGGGGGGGGCTGTGTGTGCATGCATGCACAAGTATGCATGCAAACGGACAACTCTGAACTGGGGGCTTTGCCTTTGTGATCTTGACAAGTGTGTAATAACTGTTATGCACCCTTATGCAGATAGAGTCTGGGATTCAGAGCAGGCAGGGGACTCACCTGAGGCCATATAACAACAAGAAGCAGAGACCAGAATTGTAATTCTGCCTCTCCTGGCTACAGCTGTTCCCTGGGTCACATGTTATCCAGTAGGTCCCCATCCCTCGTCTCTTGCCTTGTAAAAACTGAAAAGTGTCCATGGAAGTCATACCATCTTATCAGGAGATCCCATTCTGCCAAATCCCAGTGTAATATCCCTGCCCACTTGACTTTAATTGGCATGGGTCGAGAGCAGGTAGGGTAAGAAACAATACCGACTGACTGGTACAACTAACTACCTTACAGACTTATCACCATGGGATAGCAGTGGCTTCTGCAGTTCTATTGGGTTCTCCAAAAGTTCTTTCTCTGGCTCATGAGACTCTGATAACATTAGTCCATTGTAGAATTGCAGAGTGGAGGTCCCTGAGAGACCATGAGCACTGCCCCTCTTCCTGGGAAGATACCCTCAGAAACACTGAGGATGTAATGGGACACTGAATGATTTCACAGCAGGTCTCACAGGGGGCCCTGACCTCTCCTTGCACAACAAAAGGGTCAGGTGGTTCCAGAAAGTGAGCCTGGGGTCTTCAGAGCCCCAGGCTACCTGTGAAGGAGGTGACTGGCTGCTGGCTCCCACAGCTTCCTTAGGCAATTCCCTATGTACCACCTGCCTCAGGAAGTCATAAATCTTCCTGCATCAGCTCCTGGGGGCTGGCAAGAAATAAGAACCCAATTAGAAGTGGTGTGGACTAATCCCCAGGCCATCTTGTCATTATCGAAACAAAAATACTGAGAGTTTGTGATTAAGATAAAAAGCCGAGAAGGGACTAAGTAGTGTTTGTAAGCTTTCTAGGGAGCTGGCCTTCCTGTCTGCAACTGTGAGAGAGAAGAGACACAGCATTCTCCTTACAGATTTCAGTCCATCAGAGTAAATACAAAGACAAAAAAAAAAAAAAAAAAAAAAAAAAAAAAAGATGTAAGTACATCGTGGAGAGGACTGACTGCCAGCTCCCTTAAGCTGGGAAATTTTATGGCTCGCCCTGGAGAGCCGCTGAGGACTACCCACAGCTCCTCACATCCATTCACTTTGATACGTGGCTGTGGTGTGCTTGCAGATTCCACAGGCAGTCTCCCTATCCCCTGCAGAAGATGCACGAAAAAGCACGCATAAAGGGGGTTGAAAATCAAATCAATTCATTTCACATTTACTCCACACTTGTATCCATAGTTTTTCTTTGTGAGCCCCCTATGCCTATGAAAGCAAATAGAGTAATTCTAATACATTTCTTCCTTGTAACCCCGCACTGTATGAATTCTGCATTAAATAATAAAGAGGATTAATAATTAAGTCAAAGTGAAAAACCCCTTGTTTCCTCTCTGAGGCCTGGGGGGGACAGATTTCCTTGGCTGGTGCCAATTCCTGAAGTATGACTAGACAGGATCACACAGACTGCAAAGAGGAAACAGCAAGAAGGCAGGCGAGGAGAATAAACACATGTTTATGTAAAGGTGACAAGCTTGGGTGTGAGAGGGCAAAAACTGGGCCAGGCGTGGGGAAGAACCAGGGAGCCAGGGTACAGTAGGTATGGCCCCCAGAATTACAGCTGAAACCTACCGGATGCAGGTGAGCCTTGTACACTAATTATTAACATTTCCTCTAGGTTCCACCCCATAGTTTCCTGGCAACAACCAGGTATGTCTGACTCACTCTAAAAGGGGCTACTTGCCCCCCTCCTCACTTTCTTCTCTTGTTCTATTGCTCTCTTGCTCTCTTCCCCTCTTCCCCCCTCTGCCCCTTCTCTCCCCATTTCCCTCCCCTTCTCCCTCTCTCTCCATGTGTTCATGGCTAGCCTCTACTCCTCTTCTCTCTCTCTGTCTCTACTACCCCTTCAACTCCCCTCTCCATGCCCTAAATAAACTCTATTCTATACTAGTCCATCATGTGGCTGGTCCCTCAGAGGGAAGGGATGCCTCGGCATGGGCCCGCAGGGGTACCTCCTTACCCCTCCTCGCACCATAACATGCCGCCACCAAACATATCCCTTTTTTTTCTTTTTATAAAACACAACAACTATCAAGCATAGACCCCACTCTCTGTGATGGCCCTGTCTAGGCTAGCCCAGCCTTGAACCTATAGGAGGAAAGGAACGGAGACTCCACATCTAGTTTCTCTTTCCTTCCTTCTGCCCATACAGTGCTAAGGATGAACCAGGCTTCCTGCACACTAGGCTAGTACTTTGCCCTAAACTGTGCACATTCTGGATTTCAGTTTCCAGTCTGCTAAAGAGTCACAGCCCAGTGTGACCAGGCCAGCACCAGTTTAGCCTCAGCTGCTCGCTCTACCTGGACAGACAGCAGTCCCTGCCCCGTCCTCCTCCAAACTCTCCATCTGCCAGGACAGCCTGTGGACTCAAGCATGAGACGACTTGATGGCACACATGAGGTACAAGTAATTGTGAGCTTCCAAATATGGGTGCTGGGAACCAAGTTCCATTCCACCCAAAGAGCAATGCACGTTCTTAACCACTCTTTATACATCTCCTTGACTTTAAAAAAAAAAAAAAAGTTAACTAAGCACATCACTACTCTGTGACGTAGAAATTGTATTACTGGGCATTCACTGTGGAAAAATAGAAACGTAGGTAGGTTCACATAAAACCAGTTCATCAATATTAATAGAAGCACTGTTAATAACAATTCTGAACTGTGACCAACTCAGATGACTTTAAATGGGTACATGACTAAATAAACTGTGATGTTTTCATACAGTGGGCCCTCAGCAACAACTTACACACAAACATACATGTACACATACAAGCACAAACACACAGAGACACACACAGACACACAGAAGGAATCCAAATTTCCAGGTAATTGTATTGACTGGGAACAATCTCCTTATTGTTATCACATTCATATTACATTCTTGGTATTACAGAAAAAAAAGAAAGAAATAAGAGGCGGACTAGTGAGCCGGGTGTGGTGGCACATGCCTTTAATCCCAGCACTCGGGAGGCAGAGGCAGGCGGATTTCTGAGTTCGAGGCCAGCCTGGTCTACAAAGTGAGTTCCAGGACAGCCAGGACTACACAGAGAAACCCTGTCTCAAAAAACCAAAAAAAAAAAAAAAAAAAAAAAAGAGGCGGACTAGTAGCTGCCAGGGTTGAGGGGTGGGTAGGGCGACTGGGGAGGCATACAACATGCCCATATGTATAGGTGTACTGGCAACCATTTGGTGAGTTTTATGATATGAGAGAAAGAGGGTAAGGATATGGTAGTGTGCCCTGGTGGTTATTGCTTACACTGCATACGAATCTATAGTGATCTTAAAAAAAAAAAAAAGTTTAATGAGAGTGAGAGTAGCTGGAGGGAAAGATGCAAGGTGAGGAAGAGAGGGAGGGGGAGGGGAAATGAAATGGTGCTGGTGTAAGTGTTTATCAGGAGTAGAGGGACAGCCACAGATGAGGCTGGGCTCGGCTCCCCAGGACTGTTATGTCCAGCTCCAGGAGCCCCAATTTTCAGCCCCTGCTCTTCCATCCTGTTCCCTTCCTGTCTTGTGTCTACTGATGCTCATTCCTCTGCCAGCCACTCCTCCTGGCCACTAGCAGATCTGTTTTTGCCAGGCCTTATAGAAGCCTTCCCTGTATGCCCTCCATGAGGCCGCCCTGCTGGCCACTCTCTACCTGTGTCTCTTTGGTCACCTGCCAACCAGGCTGTAAGTCACACACACCCCTCTCAGGGACGAGCAGGCAAGTTGTACAAACGACTCTGTCTTCTATCTCAAGCACTTGCATAAGGCATGGGCTTCACTTCACTTGCAGTCTGAAGCGACGTGAGTGACTTTCTCTGGTTCACGTGATAAAGATGGGCTTACAAACAAGCAAGCCTACCTGACGAGGGCAGGGCAGGCTGCTGTTCAGCGAGGTTTCTGTGCTTTATGAAAGTTCGCTGGCTCTCTTGATAGCTTTTCTTTGTAAAGGGCCCTAGGGACCTGGACATCCATGGCTTCTCTGGCGTTAGAGACAACCACCTTCTTAGGGCAGAGGTAGTACCATATGTGGGTTGCTTTTCTGATCCACTGTCCACCAACCGTAAGTAATGAATTCTTAGTGGCCAGAGCTGGTGTCGAGATAGCTGAGAGATAGAATCTTAGCACACAGCCTCAGCCCCAAATGGCCTCTGAGTCCTCTTGGTTCTTGCTTTGCCCCTTTCCCACTAAGGTCTCCCTAGTTGTAAGACTGGGAGCCTGGGGTGGGAGAGAAGCTGAGAGACAGGCAGCAATTCCCAGCTTAAACAGCTAAGTCTACCTGCCCATCCCCGCCCTGCTCCGTCTGCTTTATCATCTCTCTCAGACTCTGGTCAGCCTATGCACTCATCCTTGGAGACCAGGAACAGCTGTTGCTAACCTGCTAACTGATCAGATTATCCCTGACCATTGCTCCCAGCCTGCTCTGGTCTGGACTGACAGTAGAACTTAAGATTTAACCTCTAGCCAGGATCTCCAGCGTCCTGTGTGACATTTAGCTTTCACACAGCTCTTGGCAAAGGTTGATGTCACCCTGGGCTCCGTGGACAAGAATAACTCCCTTATCAGGAAGTCAAGGTAGGCGGGACCAGACACCCAGGACAGCCACCCAGTCCCTCCCATTGCCTTTCCTCTGTTGGCTTTTAAAATAATCTCATAGAAATCCTCTTCCTAAATTGCTTTGGGGAAAAAAAATACATTTAGGTAAATTTATTCACACTTCTCCCTGTAATTCTTTGTATCTATCTGAACTCTCGCTCTCCTGTCTCTAGAGGGGAGAAAAGGAAGACAGAGAGAAGGGAAAAGTTCTCCATGGCTTATGAGAGGCTTAGTACTCAGATGATGATGGGTCCCCTCAGAAGCACTGCTTCTCAGTGACCAGTTGACACATAGTGAAAAGCTTAATCTAAAAATGGCTACACTGAGCCACTCATAGATCCCTGCCCCCAACTCAATTTTGCCCCATTGTCCTCGATCCCCAGTCTAAAATTTTGGTCAGTATTTGCTTGGAAAAATACAGGCAAGCTTTAGCTAATGTTCTCTTAAGTGGAAAACAACCCTGAGCAAATGACTACATTCGAAAAGCTCCAACAATAATGTATTCTTGGTGCGTGCTAGGTGATCAACTGGATGCTGAGCTGGTTTTTAAATAGTGTTCAGAAGTGGATCGAGTTTTCAGGTATTTGAACTTCCAGCATACCCTCTGGTGGCTTGGTCCCAGAAGGTATTCAGAATCCCAGCATCTTAGGAGGGAGTGGGAACCAGAGACCAAGCACACTGCTATGCATTAAACTTCATCACAGATGACCACAGCAGCCTTAGAAGGCTCCTCAATTGAATTCATGGATCAGAAACCCAGCCATACACTTGTAAGGTCCCTTACAGAGGGATCTTGCAGCCTGTGCTTCATGTAGCAGAGGAACCAAGGCCAACAGGATACAGTCACAAGGATATGTTGTTATGTCCATGGGATCCAGGAAAAGAGGTGTTCTGAATGCCAGGATACAGAAAGCAGCCTCAGGGGAATCTACACTGGGGGAATCCTTCTGAGATCTGACTTTATACAGAGTAGGAATTTCTGCTTTGGGACAACTCTGGGCAGAAGGGATGACCAACTCCATCCATCTCCTGCTCTCCCTCCTGCTTTCTCTCCTCCCACAACTGACCTGCTTGCTAGATGGAGCATAGAACGCACTCATTTTATGCTTAAAGCAGATGTGCTCTTAAGCAAGAAGTGCTGCTTTGGCGGGCCCCCGGCCAGCAGTAGGTAGCCATCTTGGAGAGGCGGTGGCAGAGTGGTGGGCGCTTTTGCTGTTGGGCAGCTAGGTGGTCAGTGTGGGGAAGATGGCTGGGTGCTGTTGGAGGATGAAGTTATCTCTGGGCTAGCACCTCTTTCAGTGGTGGTCTGAGGCTGCCATGTGCTCAAGTACACCCTGTTCCCTAGGACTCCCACTGGGAGCTGAGCCTTCCCCTGTAAGATAAGTATATCGGAGACCTGCTCAAAAGTCTATGGTCCCAAGGAGTCTAGCCAAGCCTTTGATGGCACAGCCCAATTTCATCCTTTTATAAATCCCACAGCATCACTGTGCTCAGTTCACCTGCCAGAGCCTGGGAAACCCTGGGATGGAACTCAATGTTTGTAAACCAGACATGGTGGCTCATGTAAACCAGACATGGTGGCTCGTGCCTCTAATCCCAGCACTCCAGAGGTGGGCAGGTGTCTGTGAGGTTAATCTGGTCTACATTTCGAGGTCTACATAGTTAGCCAGGTCTGTGATACCCTGTCTCTCAAATAACAAAGGAGGTGGAGAAAAACTGTTCCTAAGCAAAGGAGTGAATCCCAGGAAGATGGAACACCTTACAGGGTTAGTGTTTGGTAATAAGCTCTGGATTTGAAGCCAGGGGCTGGCGAGGACCCTGAAGATTAGAACCGCCCTTTAGGGCCCAGAGATCCTTTTGCTTTTGTTCCCTCTAGAAAGCAAGAAAACCTAGTTGTGCCCCCACAGGGCTTGCATCCAGAGGACCCTGTTCCAGCTCAACACCCCGGTTCTGTAAATATTAGCTGCTGCCCCCTACTTCTCCGAAGGAATTCCCATGCTCCGTATCCCAAGCAGCTTGCTTAGGAGAAAGAAGAGCTACACTTTGGAGTCAGATACTGAGGAGAATCTCCCTTTGTAATCTCAGTTACTCACCCTCTTGGAGCTGCCATTTCTATGCTGTGGAACAGGATTGCCAGTCTCCCTTGAACTGAGAAGAGTCTGAGTGAGCATTCATGCTCCCACTGCCTGGTGTTTGAAAGGTTCCCCTCTATAGCGTCCCGGGCTCTTGGTATGGATGCTGGGCAGGCTAGAGCCTCCACTGCCTTTTGGGAATATCCCATGAAATTTCGAGAAGCCAACGCTGAACACTGTCTCACAGTCCCAGGCTAGAAAAGCCCCCTCCTAGTGACCTGCCCTTGCCTTTGAAGGAGGCCCTGACAGAATCTGGTGCTACAGAGCAGATCTCTGAGGAGAGCCACCATCAGGAAAAAGCTACAGCTTGGCTTCCTCCAGCTTTTATCTTTAACCCTTCTTTTGAACAATCGCAGAAATGTTTTCAATAGAGGGAAAGCATGCAGGTAGTGACCAACGCTGAGAAGACTGGTATAGCAAAAAAAACAAAACAAAAAAACAAACAAACAAAAAACAGTTAGATTAAAAAGCAGCTAGGATAGAGAGTCTACAGTCCAGGGGATCGCCGGACCCGACCATCTCTGTCCCCACTTGAAGCTGTTTCTGGGAGCAAGGTTCTCCCTATCTCTTCTCAAGGCCTGGCCAAGCAAGCCAAAGCCGGAAGGTTTCAGTCGCGCAGGTATCCGGGTCTGGTTCTGGGAGCAGGACATTTATGGTCCTGGGGAGGTTGGACTCCTCATCTTGGGGCGGCTGGTAGCTAAGGCCAGCTTCAGTTTGTTGAACTTTGGACCGCCGGATCTTGTTACCATCCTGCCTCAACCGGACAGGCTCGGCAGGGGAAAGCCTGCTCTTAGAACCACAGGACACCTAGTGAGGGTCCGGCTTGGGGAGTCGCTGGGCTGGGGAGGGACGCAAGAGAAGGGAGACAACTTACTTGTAGCGCAGAGAGCTTCTCTGAACCCTTGGGGCTAACTTCTGGCGATCCTTCCAAGGCGGTGCAGGTGACTCTCAGGGCTCTCCAGGGGATTCCCTAGCCTCAGGCATTGCCTACGGACGGACGGGCAGCCGCCCTGAGCCACTCTGGTGTCGCAGGTCCAGCGAGCAGTGGCGTCTAAACCTCCTGCCCCTTCACCGGTCTGCCTCGCCCTTCTATCTAGAGAGAGCAGCGGGAGGCTCTCTGCTGTCCCTCTCCTCTCCGCCCTCCTCTCTTCACCCTCCCCATCTCCTCTCGTCCCCCCTCCCCACCCCTTCTCCTCCCTCTGTCCCCCTACAATTGAATCTCTGGATAGAACGCGATTTAAAGGGCCACAGGCAAAGGAGAACCACAAAGAAAGGCAGCAATGGGAGAAATGCTTGCACAATGGGGTATATGGTGGAGATGGGTGGGGGCTGTTGGTATCGGGGTCGCAGTCACTTGGGAAGGAGTCCGGTGCTGGACGCAGGGCCGGAGAGAGCAGCCAGCCTCCTCCCTACTCTCCTGCCCACTATTCCCCCTTCGCCACCTCCCTTGTTGATGCTCCCGTGCTTCTGGCCACGCTGAAGCGAGGGTCAGAGACCTGCGCCGCCGGATGTGTGTGAGAGCCTCCCGTGAATATGTGGGAAAGCTCACGTGTACATGTGTGTGTGTGTGTGTGTGTGTGTGTGATATAGCCCGCGTGTGTAAGCGCCCCCGCGCGAGTGTGAGCGCCCGCGTGCCTGTGTTTAGAGGGTGCGGAGGAGCAGACAGAAGAAACTCTTAGGGCAGAAAATGCAGGCTCAGAGCCTTGCAGGGAGGGACTGCTCAGTCACTCTGGGCACTTTGAGGGGGCTGTTGTCAGAAACTTCCCTGCCTATCTAGAAACCAGATGCAGCAGGCGGGGACATTCCCCTGGAAGTCCTGAGTGGAGTCACAGTCCAGGGGGGAACCTTAAGCTGTTACTGGGTCTGGCTCTTGAAGCTGGGACCTGATTATCACTGAAGGGGAAAGTCTAGAGAAAGGAGAAGGGAAGTGGGTCTTTCGTTGGGGCATTCTGCTTAGGGTAGTCTATAGGTAAGTGGGAAATGTATATGGCCTTCCCTTGAAAGGCAACTGAGACCTGAACCATCTTTAGGGAAGGGGGCTGGCCTTTCCTCCCACTCTCAACTTTCTTCTCTGTTCCCAAAAAGCTCTTTTTATAAAATATTAAAAATACAATGTCATTTCTGATGCGACATCCTGTGTACATTGTTGTCCTAAGACGTGTGCTGAATGGAAAAGCTGTTCGATGATGGCATTAAAAGGCACCCTGCCCCCGAATCCCCGTGTTCCCTGAAGCCTCCACCCACCTTCCAGTCCATTGTACATATTCTGTATCCACTTCTCTGCATAGCTCTCATGAATGTATTTCATTTTCTGTGTGACAGCCTCCATATGCAGACCACACTGGCTGCTGCTCTGGGGGCCTGAACATCCTTCCATCCGGGGAGGAATCCATTGTTAGTCTCCACCTCAGCCTAGATCTTTCTTCTTGCAGGCACAAACGCCCCTCTCCCTCTTTTGTGGACTGTTCTTGGCCTTGAGCATAGAGGGCTCTATTCTTCAATGAACCTTAGGAAAGACAGGAATGTCAGTGCACAGGGAGGGTTGCTGTCTGGGAGAACCAGCCGGTGGTTGTCTGCTGGTGCCTTCACTAGTCCCAACTCTGACCTCTCTCTGTTTGTTGCAGTCTTTGGGGTTCAGCACCCCAATGCCAGGCTTAGAGTAAGCTGTCTTTGGCCCTTTGAAACAACTCAACCTGACTGTGCTTGTATATCCCAGGCCCTAGCTATGGTGTTTGGGAGAATTATTTATCATGGGAATGATGACCACGATAGGGAAACTGCTTTATTCCATGACAAGGAGAAACATGCCTGGCGCTGAGTCAGACACGCATCTACGTGGTCTCGCAGGAAAGCAGCTCCCAGGAGCCACAGTCCTAGCCCAGGCAAACCGAGCTGTGTCCTTGGCTACTCGCGGTTGCCTACTCCATTAAACAGGGACCTACCTGTCTGTCCCTCAAGGGACTTTGACTTTCTTGGTGCTCATCCACTGTCCTGGTTAGGGTTACTACTACTACTACTACTACTACTACTACTACTACTACTACTACTACGCTGAAACACCACGAGCAAAAGCCAGTTAGGGAGGAGAGGGTTTATTCGGCTTCCACTTCCACATTCACAGTCCCACCGAAGAAAGTCAGGACAGGAACTCAAGCATGACAGGAACCTGGACGCAGGACCTGATGCAGAGGCCACGAAGGGTGTTGCTTACTGGCTTGTTCGTCATGGCTTGCTCAGTCTGATTTAATACAGAATCCAGGATCACCAGCCCAGGGGTGGGACTACCCACAGTGGGCTGGGCCCTCCGCCATCAGTCACTGGTTAAGAAGATACCCTACAGCCAGAGCTTATGGAGCCATTCTCATAGTTGAGGTCTCCTCCTTTCAGATGACATTAGCTTGTGTAAAGTTGCCATGAAACTAGCCAGCCCAGACATTAGGTGTTGGTTTAATGCTCAGTAGGGAGTCTTTAACTCTTTGGATTCCTGGTTGTAAGGAGTAGCTGGGCTGTGTTGCTCTGAGAGCCAGCTACACCCCACATGAAGCTTTTTGCGGAGTCTTGGCTTCATGTTCCACCATGTAGCAGCAGTGGCCTTTGGATTACTGCCTTGTGGTGGAACAAAGTGGAGCAAGAAGGTGCTGCAGAACAATCTACATCCAGTTTTTAGTGTAAGCCTAAAAAATGAGAGGTAGTGGGTGGGATTTTTAGTCCCAACTAGTGTTCAGAAATGTAGGGTGGTCTGGGAGTGTCCAGCCCAAGTCTGCGAGAGAGCACAAATGGCGTCTAAGGATAAATGACAAGGCTGATGGATGGCTTAGAACTACTTAGAACTGCTTAGACAGCCTGAAAGGTGCTAAGTGTGTCTTTCATTGTCTGGAAATTAATGAGAGCTACAGAAGGTAGTCGGCTTCGTGCATTATCTGTTAATTAGCATGCAGACACACCTCCTCTGTCCCCTTTCATTTGCTTCCCTTTCCTTCTTTCATGAGCAGGAACTGAATTCCCAGTTAAAAAGTTTTTCTCTTTAGAATATGACACTTACAGGAAATTATTTTTTCACCTATTTATAGAAATTCCATTTGCATTTATGAGGCCAGTAATGTCTCATAAATATTTTCTGCCAGATAAAATATTAATTAAAAGAATTTGTTGAGTTGTACTCCCAAGTCCTAACTAAATCTCTTTTAAGGCAAATATTTTAAGTACTGTTTTCTTCTGCTAGGAGGATCACTCATCTATCCCTGTGTCTGTTAATAAGTCCTCCAGGAACAGAAGATATCAATCAATGAGGTTTTCCGTGATATCTAATTAATAGTCAGCTGGCATCCATACAACTTAAAAAAAAAATTAAAAAATAGGTGTTGTTGATACAACTGCAGCTACTTACAGTAGTATCTCCTTTACCCTCAAGAATTAGCAACCTGATTTTGTTTTTTTTTCTTCTGTTCTTATGGTTTTTTTTATACTAAAATTGCACACACCCCCACACATACATGCATGCGCATGTACACACACATGCACACTCACACCCACACAAACACCCACACGCACACCCACACCCACGCACACGCACACATACACGGCTATCCAGTCAGTGGACACTGGCCATGCTCACAGCAGTCCCTCCTCACTCACTATAAGACTTTCTCTAGTTTCAGTTCCCAGCAGGCAGCAGCCGTGGTCGGAATAGGCCAAGTGGGACATTTCAGAAATACTCAATTTATAAGTATTAAATTGCATGTGTTTCTGAGTAGCATAATAAAATGTCACACATCTCGCCCCGCCCTATCAAGGCACAGGGTGTCCACGCTGTGTGAGAGACCGACTCACCAGGCACATACTTGGCAACCAATGCTAATGTCAATCTGTCCCTACCTTACTTAATGATATCTCTGAGGCAGCACTGTAGCAGTATGGGCCACACAGACCCCACAGCTGTAGATTGATTCTTTTCAATGAAACAGTAAAAGTTCCCAACTTTAGAAGAAAGAACTCTCATTAGCCCAAGGTTGCTACAGTCTCAAAAACAAAACTTCTGTCTGTGGAATTTCAAAGAAGAGGAGAGAACTCTGCGCTAGTTCTCTTGTTGCACCGTGAAGAGACATCCCATCATAGTGGAACTGGATGCTGTGTACTTGGCTTGGATGGAGAGGCCATACATGTGTGCATGCATGTGTAGGGAAAGCGGCAAGTGTTCAGTTATTCACTGGGGGCCGGGCCGGGCAGTGGTTAAGGGGAATCACTGAGGCATTTCACATTCACCGGCCCACCTGCGATGCTTGAGACACTTCGGTAGGTGCGTAAGAGAAGGTAACAAGCATGATGGTGGCCTTGGATCAAAAACACCTCCCTATAAAACTGGGAAGGTCAGCAGGTGTCCAGGGAAAGTCTAATTCGCAATGTGGGTCTGAATGCCTCTTGGAGAGTGGGTTGATGGTGTGTAACTGCTAAGAATGCTAATGAAGCCCAGAGAGAGCAATCCAGCAACCAGCTGGGGCTGACTTCTGACTGCTGGCCTATGGAGAGTCTGAAACAGAGACTAAGATTTTCACAGAAGAGAGAGGGTGGGTGTGAACCAGATATGGCTGGGTGAGCTCCCTGGGGTCCAGGACTAGAAGTATGTGGTGGCGGGAGGGAGGTGCTACAGGGATTTGGACTGAAGGTGGAAGGTTGTAATGATCTGACTGCCTACTATGCTCTCAACTCTAGTAAATGCTTCCTGTAAGTAATTGCCTGTCACTTTCTCAACAGCCTCTGAGGAACAGACTCAAAAGGAGAGAGTGCCCTTCCCGTGGGTGCAGTCAGAAACAATGTGTCCCAGCTCTTAGCAGAATTGATTTTTCTAGAGTCATATTTCTAATCGTTATGGACTGACCTGTGTCCCAAATACTCAAGCTGAAATTCTAGCCCCTGGTACCTTGGTAAGTGGCTGTATTTGGAGACAGGACTTTTGAAGAATTAATTAAATCAGTGTGAGGAGATTGTGGTGAGCTCCACTCCAATTTGGTTTTTGCCTTTATAAAGAAAGGTCATTTGAACAGAGAGACACCAGGGATTGTTATGTGAAGATGAAACTCCCTAGGAAGACACAAGGAGAAGACAATTGTATACAAGCCACAGGGGAAAGAAAGGATGAGGAACCAGACCTTCAACACCTTGATATTGGACCCACTGCTTCTGGAACTGTGAGGGAACACTCTCTTGCTTAAGTGTCTAGCCTTTGGCAAGGTATTTGGTTATAGAAGTCTGATAAACCAATACACTGAATGCCTGAAGGGCCTGTGTCTTAGTTAGGGTTTCTATTGCTGTGAGAAACACCAGAACCATAAAATTGGGGGACGGGGGGAAGAATTTATTTCGTCTTACAGGATATAAGTCTGTCACTGAGGGAAGCCAGGGGAGGAACCTGGAGGCAGGAACTGAAGCAGAAACCACAGAACAACAGTGCTTACTGACTTGCTCTACACAGCTTGATCAACCAGCTTTCTTAGAGCAACCAGCACCAGGAGACCTGGTGGTGCAGCCCAGAGTGGTCTGAGCCCTCCCACATAAATCATCAATTAAGACAAAGTACCACAGGCTTGCCCACAGCCAACCTGCACAGACATGCTCTCAGTTGAGTTTCCCTCATCCCAGATGTCTTCAGCTGGGGTTAGGTTGACATAAAACTAGGCAGCACAGCCTGTGTTCCGAACTTGACTCTGCAGGCCGGAAGTCAGTACTTTACACTTCCGGTCTGGGGAGAATTATGAAAGTGACTGTGAGGGATTCCGCTGGGGTGAGTCATTCATTTCCTCTTTCCCATGAGTCATTGCGAAGCGCCTGTGGTTACAGGAGCCACACAAGTCTCTTCCATGAACACCACTTGATCCTGGGGTTAACAGCGCCTGGTACACACATCGGACAGCCAGCAAATACTGTCCCGCGGAGGAACGGATGTGGACTAGGCTCTAGAAATGGGAAAGAACGTCAAGACAACTTAGAGTTGGCCTTCACAGAGCTTGGACTCTGGGGAGGATGAAACCTGTACAGTTTGTTCTGAAAAGAGTCCCTTCAGGTGCGAGAGACGTTATCAAGAGGTGCCACCCTACCGAAACAGGCAAAGAATATTGTCTGTACCTTTCCTATTTGAGATTGCATGTGTGGCCACTAAATGTGTCAAATGGGACACTGAATACAAAATAGCATTTAAAATATGAGTTAACGTTAATTAAAATAGGCTCTGGGGAAGTAACCACATTGCGTAGTCTAGGAGGATTTAGAGGCCTGGAGAACACTGGTGGCCTGCCATAGGTCCTGCCAGGAGCAGGGAGCGCACCACAACAAAAGCCCTGCAAGAAAGAATCTTATGATTTACTTCTTTCTGACTTTGTTGGCTTAAA
Organism: Mus pahari; assembly: GCF_900095145.1. Lineage (NCBI taxonomy): Eukaryota > Metazoa > Chordata > Mammalia > Rodentia > Muridae > Mus > Mus pahari. The sequence continues at coordinate 27,282,073 of NC_034599.1, forward strand.
AAAATCAATAACCAAAAAGCCCCATCAATTCTGTCTTATGGAAAAAGACAAATGCCGATCATTAATTGGCAAGCAGGGTCTAGTTGTTGTCACAAGGTGCCAATGGCGCCATCTTGTGGCCGAAAAAGATCCTACATTAAGTAGCATCGTGTCTACTTGGTTTCCTTTTTCATCTCTAGTTTTGCTTTTATTAGAGTGATATACACCTGCTTTTGAAGCATCGCATTGCTGTGGTTTGAAGTGATAACAGTTTGTCTTTCTCCTCCACCTCACGGTCTGCAAGGCCAGCCTTCCACTTCTTTAGACACTACTGTCTATCCCAAAGGACATTCCTACATCAACACTTCTCTGCAGACACCTTGAGGGTGAAAACGTAGCTTTCTCCCCCTCCCTGCCATCCCAGCCACGTCCTTGTACTCTTCCCAGTTCTTACCCAGAAGTGGAGCTATGCCACCATGTATGCCACCATGCTAACTGGACAGCTTGGGTGTCACTATGCCTAGACAATTCTACGCATAGCTGACCCATGCAGCTAATCTTTCTCTCCTGCTCTTTGTATTTTCGCTCTGTGTCTTGGCTGTCTCTTTAACACTGACTTTTGAAAACTTTGTTTTCCTCTCTTGTGCAATTTTCAGGAGCCCCCGTTGTGGTTTGTTTGCCTGTCTGTATTGTCGCCAGAGTCTTTTCTGTTAGACGTTTTCTTCTGGTTGAACTGTTTTTTTTCATGTCTGGGTCTCCTCAGATATCTAGTGACCTGGCAAGAGAAAACTCTGGACCATAGCTAGGACTGGGGACCTGTCAGGCTTCCTGGAGGACGCTCTGGCTGAGCCTTTCGCTGCAAGAATGTGGGGCCAAGTTTTGAGGTAGTCAGAGACCTGGGGAACACAACTCTTTCATCTCTTGCATGGAGGATGAAACCCTGATGGCCAGCCATCTGGGACTAAGGTGAAGCGTTTGGGATCTTGACATGGAGTGTGGATATGTTCACCCAATTCTCTCTGGGGGTGTAGTTAAGCCACCTTTAATGGTGTCCTCTCGTGTCGTCTGCTCTCTAGAGACTAAATCATTAGCATTTTGAAAAGGCTAGGGGAGTTTTTCTCCTGGGCTGGGTTAGGGAGGGGATCTGGGTACTTACTAAAAACCTCTATGTGGATTCTCAGCCCGCCGCCTCTGCAGTGGCGTCTCTCCTCTACCTACCACAGAGAACGCGGCAGATACCGGTATCTTTCAGGATTCTGAAGTGTCAGTTGTGATGGCTTTTCCTTCGTGACTAAAAGTGTTCGTGTCTGAGACAGCCTCAAAGGCCCCTGTGTTAGAGCCGGGGGTCCCCAGCATGGTGCAGTTGGGAGATGCTGCCTACCTTTAGAGGTGGAACCCGCTGAGAAGTCCTCATGTCATTGGAGACACACCCGTGGAAGAGACGGGGCGGGACTCTGTCTCCTTCTTCCTTGCTCTTCTGCCCCCTAGCACTTGGAGGGTACCTTTGCTTTCTCATCTGCTTCCCTTAGGATGTGCCCATCAAGATGTGCTCTTGCCATCGGCCAATCATATTGGAAACCACAAAACTGTGAGCCCAGACTCATATATATATATATATATATATATATATATATATAGTTTTATTAGCTCATTTATTAGAGTCCTGGAAAGCTGGCTGACACATGACATAGGGTAGAATATTCTCTGGATTTTGGAAACATCAGCGTTGCCATCCTCAGTTGTTGTTGTTGTTGTTGTTGTTGTTCTTCTTCTTCTTCTTCTTCTTCCTCTTCTTCTTCTTCTTCTTCTTCTTGTTTGTTTGTTTCAAGACAGGGTTTCTCTGTATAGCCCTGGCTGTCCTGGAACTCACTTTGTGGACCAGGTTGGCCTCGAACTCAGAAATCTGCCTGCCTCTGCCTCCCAAGTGCTGGGATTAAAGGCGTGCGCCGCCACCACCACCACCCAGCTATCCTCAGATATTCTTACCCTTGAAGGTTTCTGCTTTTCCAGGAGCTGCCATGTGCCAGGACAGTAGAGGAGTGCCGACAGGCAAGCATCTCCTTACCTTCCGTCTTCACACTGGTCACCCATTTATTTAAGTAATTTACTCTGTGACTCTGTTGGCTTCTATCTCAAAAAACGACCCTGGGCTGGATTTAGACGTGTGCAGAGTAAAGCTATGTTCTCTGTCCCATAGGATGTCCTCAGACATGGAAGATGAATAAACTGTTAGGTAAGTGTATATATAGCAGAAATGCAGGTCATTAAGAGGATTGGGAGCCTCCAAGGAGGTTAGACAGGCTATGTTCCAAGATACCCCAGCAAGTGACCTGGTACTGAGATCCCCTTGCAGGTCCAGACACCCGGTTCTCCCGCAGAGCCACTTCCCTGCAAGCACACCCATCTCATTAACTGCCATTGAGCTTTCCGATGCCTAGACGGGCAGACCAATTCTTTAACTCATAGTCAGTGAGCCCCATAATCATCCTAGGAACTGCAGTACACAGGGCCGAGCCATCCGCACACGGGCTCTCTGCGGGAGTGAGCTGCTTGCTTTCGAGGAGTCAATATCATCGTTGGGTGAACCTGCAATCTGTCGGGGGTGGATTGAGCTGAGTGCTTTCGGTTTGGGCTACTGAGCAAAGAGGCCGGCTGTGCTCGGTGGGAGGTAAAGTTAGAGCTGCTGAATGAGGCTGCCTTTTCCTGGAAAGTGCCAAAGGGCGCACAGGAGTCCCGGTTTCCCTGTGTGCTCTGCTCTCCTCCTCCCTCCCCTCTTCTTCTCGCCCATTCACCTCCCCCCTCCACGCTCCCTCTTCAATAAAAACCCAAAGGGTCTCTTCTCCCTCCCCTCATTTTTCCCAATATCAACGCTCGATTTCTACATGAAGACAAGAAGGGGTTGGAATTTTTCTAAGCGAGGGTTTCGTATGTTTGTCTGCTTGCTAGTTTGTTTTTATTTTCTTCTGTTTAGGACAGGGTTCCTCAGTATAACAGCCCAAGATGTCCAGGAGCTTGCTTTGTAGACCAGGCTGACCTTGAACTCACAGAGATCTGCTTGCTTCTGCCTCAGAAGTGCTGGGATCAAAGGCGTGCACCACCATACCCAGTTTAAAAGGACTTTTTTTTTTTTTTTTAAAAAAAAGACTGCCTTTACTCAAATCTCTACTCACAGCTGCTGTGGCCCACCTGAGACTCTGGCCCAGGTTGACTGGGTTGAGAGAGGAAACTGTTGCTTCATGGAATGAGAGTTCGCTACCTCTGTTGTGCACTGGAGAATTAAAAGAAGGCCGGGATCCTGAAAGAGGTTCACAGAAAAGAGATCTCCTTGCTTTCCTTTTTCAATAACACCACACACTGGGCAACTCTGCGAATCCTTCTCCTGTGAAACCTGGCAACCACCAGTGCGCCTTCAAGGAAGAGACCAAGTGCTAGGCGTGTTGATGAGGGTCTGGGGGAGGAATCTTCCTCTTCTGCTCCTTAGCTGTTTTACTATAAGGCTGGTGGTGTGTGTGTGTGTGTGTGTGTGTGTGTGTGTGTATGTGTGTGTGCCAGGAAGGGTAAAGTCCTGCGTTGACTGCACAGATGGGCTCATGGTGGGGGTGACAGAATTACTAGACCACTCCTGTTCCATGATATCAGTAACTGGGCTAACAGGGACAGATTGCTGACTTTGTGGGTCCAGGCTCTGTCCTCACCCCCCCCCCCCCCCCGTCTCTGTGGCTGCTTTCTTGTCTTTAGCTGGTCACATCCTGTCTTAGTCAGGGTTTTCTATTGCTGCAGTGCACGGGAGCTTCATGACCAAAAAGCAAGCTGGGGAAGAAAGGGTTCTTTTGGCTGATACTTGCAGGTTATAATCCATCATTAAAGGAACTCAGGACAGGAACTCACAGGGCTCAAGGGGCTTAAGAGGCAGGAGCTGATTCGAGGCCACGAGGGACTCCATTTACTGGTTTTCTTCCCATGGCTTGCTCAACTTTTCTTATAGAACCCAGGACCACCAGCCCAGGGATGGCATCAACCACATTGGGTTGGGCCCTCCCCCATTGATCATTAATTGAGAAAATGCCTTACAGCTGGATCTCATGGAGGCATTTCCTCAATGGAGGCTCCTTTCTCTCTGATTACTCTAACTTGTGTCGAGTTGACACACGAAAACCAGCCAGTATAGATACTGAAACCGACATGCTCTGTGAGGGCCAGGCTGAGGTAGGTTTCTGTAACTGTTGCCTTAGAAGTTCTGCCAAGAACCTTGTGAGAACAAAGTTTTCATCTCCTGGGAGCCATGCCTAAATCAGGCGCCCCTTGTCTTCTCTAGGCTCCATAGAACATCCTTGTTACCCTAAAACCTCCATTTCCCAGCTCCAAGTATCCCCCAGAGCCACTCAGACAATGTTCTTCCCTCAGAGCTACAGTTGATAGTCACAGGGTGGCCTCCATTATACATGGCTCAGAGCAGAGCTGAGGACTTCCCAGTCCCTGGCTGTACTTGGTTTTTGTACTTCGTACAGGGAGAGAAATTGATGGCAAGCGGTGCTTAGCTGTCACACAAGTCAAGAACAGTTCAACCATTTTGGAATAGAAGGTGAGACAGAGAAAAGTTATGCAATTACCCCCAAGGTCATATAGCTGTGACGTAGCAAAGTCATACCTCAAGCCCAGGGTTTTGACTCTAAGTTCAGTATTTTTCCTTTCACCTGAGCTCCCTGTATCCTAACACACCTTTCCCACCCTTGACAGAGACCCTCATGACCTTGCCCCCAGGGCCTATAAATCCAGAAAGCCAGTGCAGGGCCCAGACTGGGAAGGCATGTTCTCTGTACTCAGGGAAGGGCCTGGAGTCCGTGGTTTGTTCTGTGTATGAAGACTGTCCCATTACACCCGTGTAGACATCGATGAGCAGCGTAGTGATGTATGGGACAGGTCATAGTGTCAGAGGAAAACTGTTCACACCAGCTAAGCGGCTAGAAAGATGTCACCTGCGAGACAGCTAAACTGGCCAGAGTTTTGTTGTGCTTGGTCAGTGGTCTCCAGTGCCAGGGATGGGTACTGGAATCAGAAAGCTGACCCTGATAAACAGGCTAGGCTGGCAGAGGTATTGCCAAAGAAGGTCTCTGCACCCGACAGATCCATCCGCATCTCCTACCCTCTGGAGCTTCAGTGTAGTGGCTTGGCCTGATGCTGCTTGTATTCTAATGCCAGTTTGGGCTCCCAAAACTGGTTGCCCCAGAGATGCGAGTCTGCATGTAGACACTAGCAAAGCAACCCTGTTTCCAGTTAATTGTGATTGGTAAATAAAGATGCCAATAGCAAATAGCTGGGCAGAAGAGACATAGGTGGGATTTAGGTTTTCCTGGGCTTGGGGTCAGAAGAGAGGGAGGAGAAGAATGTGCAGGAGGGGAAGGAAACCGCCATGGGTTAAGGGTCAAGACAGCATGATGCTCAGGACTGCCCAAATGGAAGAGCAGCCCAGACTGAACACAGTAAATGCTAAGTGTCTTAGCTAGGGTTTACTGCTGTGAACAGACACCGTGACCAAGGCAAGTCTTATAAGGATAACATTCAACTGGGGCTGACTTACAGATCTAGAGGTTTGGTTCATTATCACCAAGGCAGGAACATTTCAGCATCCAGCCAGGCATGGTACAGGAGGAGCTGAGAGTTCTACATCTTCATCTTAAGGTTGCTAGGAGAATACTGACTTCCAGGCAGCTAGGATGAGAGTTTTAAAGCCCACACCCACAGTGACACACCTACTCCAATAGGGCCACACCTTCTAATAGTGCCACTCCCTGGACAGAGCTTATACAAACCATCAAATTCCACTCCCTGGCCATCACAGGCTTGTTCAAACACATGAGTCTATGGGAGCCATACCTAAACATAGCACAGTGCAATATACATTTAATCCAACTTCACAAGTCCTCATAGTTTATAACAGTCTCAACAATGTTAAAAGTCCAAAGTTCAAAGTCTCTTCTGAGATCCATCCAATCACTTAACTGTAATCCCCAAATCAAGACAGGAAACCAGCTGGGCAAACTCCAAACTGCATCTCCATGTCTGATGTCAAAGCTGTCTTCAGATCACCAACTCATTTTTCATCTTTGTTGACTGCAACAAACTTCTTTCTCCTGGGCTGGTTCCACTCCCTGTTAGCAGTTCTCCTCAGCAGATAGCCCACGGCTCTGGCATCTCGAACATCTTGAGGTCTCCAAGGCAACTTCAATATTACAGCTTCTTGTTTTAATGTCTGAGATCCATACATGATCTCCTGGGCTCCTCCAAAGGGCTGGCCTTACTTCTACAGCTCTGCCCTCAGTAGCTCTTCTAAACTCAAGTTGATCTACTCCACTGCTGCTGTTCTTTTGGTGATTATCCCATGGTACTGGCATCTCCAATACACTAAGGTCTTCTGCTGCAACTTCCATGGTGCCAAGCCTCAAATCCTTTGCATGACCCCTTCAGTCCTGGGCCATCAACTACAACTGAGGCTGCACCTTCTCCGATGGCCTTCTATGGCCACTCACAGTGCCAAACCTCAGCTGCTCTTCATGACCCCTTCATGCCTTCAAAACCAGTGCCACCTGGGTGACTCTTACACATTACCAAGTACAGCTGCAGCACCTTGGCTGTCTCTGGAACACAGCTTCTTTGTGCTTTCAGAAAACACTTCCCAGAAGATTTCACCTCAATGATGCTGGTCTCTTCTTCACCACCACTAATTTCTTAGCTCCAGCTAACCAGCATCAATTGTCCCAGTAGTTCCTTCCATTCTTAACTCTAGAACCAGAGCCACATGGCTGAAGCTGCCGAGTTGTGCTGCTTGCAGGAACTGGAACATGTCCCCTCTTGTTATATTATTTGGTCACTAGCTTTCTGTTTTCCAACTCCTTCACTCTCTAAGCTTGGAAGTCCTGGATCTTGCTCTGCAGATTGACCTTGAACTCAGAGATCTACATGCCTGTCTGCTGGGATTAAAAGTGTGTACCACCACTCCTGGATTTAAGCTTTTCTTCACCTAGAAATTGCTCTGTCCCAGGCTGGTCTTGAACTCAGAGATCTGCTTGGCTTTATCTCCTGGGATTAAAGGTGTGTACTACTATGCCTGGATTTAAATTTAGCTGGGTGGGAGCTTACCCCAAAGTCCCACTCCCTTAATCTGCTACCTCTTAGAACACAGAATTCAGCTCCATTTTACTTCCTGATGCCCCTTTAATCCTTGAACCATATATTTTGTATTTTTTCTTTCTCAGCTTGCTAGGCTTGTTTAAAATGCTCTTCATGAGACTTAACCAGAGAAAAAGTCTATGATGGGTGTTTCTGAGACTTCCTTTGTCAGTGTAATTAATCTGAGTCTTTTCACCTTAGCCTCAGGCAGACTCTTCAGACTAGGGCAAAAAGTAGCCACATTCTTCACCAAAATACCACAAAAGTAGTCTCTAGGCTACATATTGAATTCTCCACTGAAACCTCTTGGGCCAGATCAATTCAAATCACTCTCAGTAACAAAGTCTTCCATATTCCTACTAGGATGACCCATTGAGCCACATTTAAAGCATTCCACTGTGTTCCAAATCCAAAGTCCCCAAATCCACATTCTTCCAAACAAAAGCATGGTCAGGCCCATCATAGCAATAACCCACTCCCAGTACCAACTTCTGTCTTATTTGGGCTTTACTGCTGTGAGCAGATACCATGGCCAAGATAACTCATATAAAGACAACATTTGCCAGGCAGTGGTGGCGCACACCTTTAATCCCAGAACTTGGGAGGCAGAGGCAGGTGAATTTCTGAGTTCGAGGCCAGCCTGGTCTACAGAGTGAGTTTGAGGACAGCCAGGGTTACACAGAGAAACCCTGTCTCGAAAAACCAAAAAAGAAAAAAACAAAAAACAAAAAACAAAAAACAAACACCATTTAATTGGGGCTGATTTATCATCAAGGTGGAAATATGGCAGCATCAAGGCAGGCAAGGTGCAGGAAGAGCTGAGAGTTCTACGGCTCCATCCTAGGGCTGCTAGCAGAATCCTGGCTTCCCGGCAGCTAGGATGGGGGTTTTAAAGACCACACCCTCTGTGAAACACCTTCTAATAGTGTTATTCCCTGGGCCAAGAATATACTAACCATCACAGTAAGTAATAACTTGGGGTGATCAATAGGAAAGTGAATTCTAACAACATGGAGGATAGGCAGCTGCCCAGATTTTGTGCTGCTTAAGGCTTATTAAAAATATAAAGGCTGTGCATGTATTTTATATTCAATAACCAAGACATGGTAGAAACTCTGGTCCGGGATTTTAAATATTTAATACAAGGCAAATCTTTTGATATTAGGGAGGCAGGGCATACGGCAGTTACTGAGAACCTGAAGCAAAGTATTGAGGTCAGAAGTGAGAACTGAGCAAGAAAGCACAGGCCACGCCCCTGCATGCGGCAGGCGGACTTGTTCGTTCTTGAACCTGTTTGGTAAGCCCTCAGTGGGATAGTTTCACATTCTGGACCTGTTTCTTAATTGAAGGCATTTGCATAGAGGGCTCATCAGTGAGGCTACTCAGCTTGTTTCTTAGCCTACTTCCCATCGATGTGTGTCTCCGTCATAGGAAGCCCACCTGGCAGCTACCCAGGAAACAAACCTCCATGTAGAAGACACTTCCTCTGCCATTTACCATAGGTGGCGTAGTGCCACTGGATATCCGGACCCGAACAATTATTCAAGGATAGTCATTTTTTAAAAATGGCAACTACACTAAACATCCAGAATTCCTCACTTGACATTACTTCCCCAACAACACAACCTAACAATTCTTGACATTGTCTTTACATCGTGTTATGCATCATAAGTCATCTAGAGATGATTTAGAGTATTCAAGAAGTGTATTGTGCATACACAAATAACACACTATTTTACAAGCAGAGATAATGGTTTCTTTTTTTATTTATTATTTTTTTTAAAGATTTATTTATTTATTATATGTATGTACACTGTAGCTGTCTTCAGACACTCCAGAAGAGGGAGTCAGATCTCGTTACGGATGGTANTGAGCCACCATGTGGTTGCTGGGATTTGAACTCTGGATCTTCAGAAGAGCAGTCGGGTGCTCTTACCCACTGAGCCATCTCACCAGCCCCGAGATAATGGTTTCTGTGGGGGACTCTGATACCAATTCCCATTGAATAGCAAGGAACAGTCGTGTAGAGACCCCGTGTGCCTTGACAGCCCCCACGAGAAGCATAATGAACTTGGTGGCTATACATCACTCAGGCCAGGGTAGCAGGAAAATAAGAAATTGCAAGATGCGTGCCTTGATCCCGAGTGTATGTAAGACACTAGCTGGTGACTTTTGAGGACAGATTTCTTAGTGGTGGGTGGTGCTTGTAGAAGAGAGTCATCCTCTATTGGAGGATGCAGGCAGAGGGGAGCTGTCTCCTGGAACTAACAAAAAGGTTGTATAAGAGGTGGCTGAGAGATATGTGGATTGTTTAACATGTGTAAGTGAGTTAAACCAGAAATTACCTCTAGTTCCATGTAAATCACCTAATGAGTGCTGGAGTGCTACATAGGAACATGATATCCAGAACACAGGAAGAGATAGGTCTATTCCACTTGGCTAGCTGTGTGTGCTCCAAAGGGTCAGAGTTTAAAGAAAACTCTAAGCAGGCTAGAGTATTTGGGGAATTTTGAGGAGAAGTATTGAAAATGTGAGTGAACCAGAGGTGACTTCTAAAAGTGTAGGTGGTGAATCTGAACCTGTTTGCATCATAAGAAGGCATCTGTCTGGAGACACAGGGTTGGGGTGAGGAGGTCACAAAATCCCGATATGGTGGTATCCAGCTGTCAGAGGTACTGCAGTGGTGAAGGTCACAGATTCAGTGTGTGAAGTCAGCCAGTACCAGGATTCCTTTTGAAAGAGCTTGCAAGTCCTTCAAAAGCCAATCTTACTACACCCATTTGTTTCTTAATCTCTAAGATGATGTGTTGGAGAACCCTGCTATTAAGGTCACAGTCTACCATGTCCTGATAGCTCTCCAAACTTAACAAAACAAAAAACAAACAAAACAATACAAAACAAAAAAAACCTGGAGGGCTCCCTTTCTCAGCAGGGCTTCCCCCTCTCTGCCTGACCTTGTTTGGAGAGTGTCTAAGCACAGATGCCTGATCTTATTTGAAGGATGACCTATGGAGAGCTTCCTGCAAGCATTGCATGACTCAGCACATAAGTCTTCAGTCTGTATGATAATTAGGTGCTGGGTTGTGACCAATCAGCCCTCTGCCCCTTAACCCTAAGAACCCTCATCTACTTTACCCCTGGAACAATAAACTGAGCTGCCTCTCTGAGGCTGACTCCTGGAAGTTCTTTCCGACATACTCATGATCATCTGAACCCTGCTCATCATTTCTGCTCCCTTTGCCCTCCTGGTGGAGCGGCCAAAAGGGAGACCCACAATGATGGTTTTGAAATTACTCGTTGCTTCCTTTCCAGGGAGAATACACAGAGAGCAGAGCAGGCTCAAGCGGTTTGTGAACTCCAGGATGGAAAGCAGCCGGTCATCTTCACTTAAGGACCTTGCCTCCATGTCTCAGTGCCACACTTCTCATGAGCAAAGCTTCCCAGAGAAGCTGGACAGGAACTCAGGGGTCCTCCTAATGCTACTTTCTCCAACTCTAAAGAGAAGTATTTCCCTCAACCAGCAGGGATCCAGAAGTCATGTGGTTAAGTGCACAGCCCATGGGGTGGTCCTTCTTAGGAAAGGGGTCTATTAATCCTCTCCTACCAGGTCTAACCATGGCCATTATCCATAGTCTTCTCAAAGTGGACAGTCAGCAGTGAGGTCCTACTCAAGGGAACAGGAGCCTAGAGATACTGTTGCTGTTTAGGATAGATGACATTTACTTCAGGGGGAACTGATTACAATCTAACCAGCCTTGAAGGGCCCCAGAGCTCTGCTAAGGGACAGGTCTCTTTTTGCACAATCTGGTTCACCGGGGGTAGGGCAGGCAGTGTGCAGCCAGCTGGCACCTTCGCATACTTGTTTGTCTATGCTTTCTGACTGGTGTGAGTGGCTGGGCACTGAAAACAGCATATTGTGTTTATGACGACAGTGTGGCTTACTAGACAGCTAGGAGAAGAACTTCATGTCTGTCAAACACATACCAGAAGTGTCAGAATAGCAAATGATAGCTGTAAATATAAAATTCTGGTAATCACAGGACAAACCTCAAGATGGAAAATAACGACCACAGAGGAGTGAACATCGGATTGTTTTGCATTCTGGGTAATTGTCCCCTCTCTAGAGAGACACAACAGTGCCTGTATGGAAGGATCCCAGAAGTCAAAATCCCAATGACATGGCATTGTCTCCTGCTAGCTCGTTCCCATTTAACTCAGCCCATCTATCAGCATGCTGTCTCTTCCTGTGAGGACTCTGACACTGCTTGGTAGCCACTCACTCACTAATTCATCAGTTCTGCCTTCTCCAAGTCAGTCCACCATAATTCTCAGTATGTACCCATTCTCACAATGATACTGCGCCCATGTGAACACAATCAAGGAATAAGCAACTCCCTCTTCTGCGCATCCCTAACATTTCCTTGGCATGGATGCTTTTCTGTGCTCATCACCGTCTTAGCCTCTTCAAAGTGATGCCTTCTAGAAGGACAAGATCCATGTATTACCATTTTGTGATCCTCAAATGGGTCAGGATGGTGCCTTTATTTAGTGAGGCCCCCAACAAGCTTAGGGAAAAATCATGAAAACCCTACATTCAAGTCTACTGTCTCTCTGTGTCTCTGTCTCTGTCTCTGTCTTTGTCTCTCTCGTCTCTCTCTGTTTTATTTCTTTTATATGGCTTTCTTAGAACCTTTCATCTGTGAAACAGAGATACATTGTTCTTCACTTCTCACTTCAGTGGGTTCTTTATAGCAAACATATTCCTCTTGCCTGACACAGGCTATAAGAAATCCCAGCCTCAAAGATGAAAGAACCTGTCTACAATAGCAGTTTCCTAGGCAAGATACCTACCTGCACAATAGTGGGATATTGTTGGGGTAATCAACTGCTCTCTGATGGACCCAAGTCATGCTACACATGAAGAAATCCATGCCTTGTACTGTAAGCCTATCATGGTTAAGGAGATCCTAGGCCCTAGGGAGGAATTTCCAACGGCTGTATAGTTATATAGTCTTGGTGCTAAGATGCCTTCTAAATATCTATGTTTATACCCATACACAAAGGCTACTCAACTCCTTATCAGAGAAGCTTCTCTTTGCAAAGAATGGCAATGAATGCAGAGACCTGTGGCTTTTTAAGTTGCCAAACACATGATGTTGTTGAGTGCTTAGCAATAAACAAAACACTGTATATCACCATCTCCAAAGTTCAGGTATCACTGCAGAAAAGAGTGCAGAAAGAAAAGAGCCAGAAGTTAGGGAGAAGGGCTGTGAAATCCTATGTTCCGGACATGGAAGAAACAATGAGGTCATGACCTCAGAGCAGCCACAGCTGCAATGGGCATACACAGACTGGGCTTATCAAGTCACTCATGTGTTTGAGAAGGATCCATTAAGGCCTCTCCCTTCGTGATAAAATACTGTCTGCTGATGGATTCAGAGGAGGGGGGCAGTCACTCTTCAGTTGTATGCCCACTGAGCTGTCCACACATTTCAATGGATAGTTCCTAACACATAGTCACAAAGATGACCCTAGTTGAGTTCAGTAGGTCTCAAAAAGAGAAAAAGAAGAAGAAGAAGAAGAAGAAGAAGAAGAAGAAGAAGAAGAAGAAGAAGAAGAAGAAGAAGAAGAAGAAGAAGAAGAAGAAGAAGAAGAAGAAGAAGAAGAAGAAGAAGAAGAAGAGGAGGAGGAGGAGGAGGAGGAGGAGGAGGAAGAGGAGGAAGGCAATGGTATTTAAAGGGGAATTGTAGGTGGGGGTTAATTAGGGGAGGGAGAGAGACTAGAGAAGGTGGGATTGCAGTAATCAGAAGGCACCTGATATATGTATGAAATTGTTAAAGAATAAGTATTTTTGAAGAGATAAAAATTCAGTGAAGCCCCCTGTCCTGTCCCTACAGAAGCTGAGAGACCTATGGGTGGTGGGTTTTTCCAATGGTGGCATCTTATAGTCATCCTTCTTAAATCCAATAATTAACATTTACCTACAGATTGCAGGGGTCAGGGTTTAAGTGAGATTGCAACCATCAAGTCACTCATAGACTGTAGCTGTGTAGCAAGATAAAAAGATTTCAACTTGTGAACTTGCTTTTTAAGATGGAGGAGATTGTGCTATACGGTCATGTATCAATACATCTCACCAGTGCATACTGGGCATCCTTTGGCTCTTCCTGCTCTGTCCACCTTCCTTCTACCATTTTCACAGGTAGGAAGAGCAGCAGCAATTTCCAGGGTTCTGGCAACTGTGGTTCGAGAGGTCAGAGACTTCATCTGAAAGACACAGAGCTACTGCCTCTGTGCTTGCTCCAGCATGCTGAATTTCAGTAGAAACTCTTCAATGATAAACTGGGCTGTAGGGGCTGAGGCTCTAGCTCAGCCACTAGAGTTCTTGTCTGGAAAGCACAAGGCCACTGAGTTCAATCACAGTACCACAAAAAAGAGAGTACCACAAAAGTGTGTGTGTATATGTGTATGTATACACATATATGTATGTATATATATGCATATATATACTTTTACATATATATGTATGTATATACTTGTATATATACACATAAATATATGTAACATAACAAAATAAATCAAAAGAGCAAAAATCATATATATATATATATATATATATATATATATATATATATATATATATATTTGTTTTTGAAATGACCTCAGTGTCTCATTTCAGATTCGGTTTCTCTCCTCATATAGTTATATCATATTTTAGTAGATCAATACTTAGGTTCTGAATTATTGCAACTCATTAAATCTTATTCACAGTGTTTTTTCTGTATCCTTTTATCTAGTTTTCCGTTCTTGTTCCTTAATTAATGTCATTACCTGCTTTGTCTGTGTTAGTGCATAATGAATTTGTTTTCTCTTGTCTATAGTTATTTGCATTTAATAGCATCAACAATTTTCTCAATTTTTTACTCACTTAATTCTCTCTATATCTATCATTAATGCACCTGGAAAATCATCAGAACCATAAAACTTCTTTTAACATCATTAATGACAACTCCAAATGCCCCACTTTCCCTAAGAGACAGCCACATCTATGTACTGGCTATACTTAAGAGTCTGACAGGCATATATCTTCTGAGGTGACTCTTTACCCAGGCAAGGGTTCTGCCTTCTTGCCTGTGCTGGGCCCCTGTGTCTGGGTTCATTTCTGTCCCACTTTCTGAGTGCCTTCTATCTCTTTGGTTGATGAATCCTCTAGACATCTCAGAGGGAATGATCATCTGCAATTATCTTCAATCTACCTGCAATTCAGCTGCAGGATCAGAGCATGTGTAGAACTGCTCTCTACTCACAGGTTTGATGTAGACCTGCTCCACTGTTTTATGTGGCTTTTGTCCCGTGTGACTACTGGGGATTCTGATGATCTCTCTTAACCATATTTGTCCAAAGTCCAATATTTGTCCAAGTATTTTGTGTTTTTTGATGGTTTTTAAATGGTTTAATTAGTTGAGCTGGCGAAGTAGAGCCTCCACTGCTAGTTACCTGTATTCATGGCACTAGAAGGAACTCTGTACAATGTCTGCCTTAGTTAGGGTTACTACTACTATGATGAACCATCATGACCAAAGCCATTTAGGTAGGCAAGGGTTTATTTGACTTACAGTTCCACAGTACTGCTCATTATAGAAGGAAGTCAGGACAAGAACTCAAGCAGGGCAGGACCCTGGAGTCAGGAGCTAATACAGAAGCCATGAAAGGATGCTGCTTACTTGCTTGCTCCAATGGCTTTGCTCAGCCTGCTTTCTTATAGAACTCAGGTCCAGGTATAGAACCACCCACCATGGGCTCCCCACCTCATCAATCACTAATTAAGAAAATGCCGTACAGCTGGACCTTATGGAGGCATTTTCTCAACTGAGGTCCCCTCCCTGCAGATAACTCTAGCTTGTGTCAAGTTGGCATAAGACCAGCCAGCACAATAGCAGAGGGAAAATGTAATCACCAACTCAGCTCTAGAACGGTGACCTCCTTGCATGATATGCTGGTGCAATAGTGGTAAAATGTACTGGGAATAGCCAACTACTCTCTGACTGGATTTAAGAACCACTTGATGAGATGGAACCCATGTCTGACACTGCTCAGGTGGCCAAGAACCTGGACTGGGTCACAGGCAGAGGGAAAACCAAAGACTATTATTCTGGTAAATTCTGTCATGACTCCTAATGACATTTGGCTATACCCATAGGTCAGTACCTCACTCAGCCATCACCATAGAAGCTTCCTCTTACAGTAGATGGGAATTAACACAGAATCCCACAACTGAACAATGTTCAGAAAGAGAAAGAATTTGAAATACTCAGCCCTAAATGGGGCATCATTGTCAAACTCTTCCTGTCATGTCTCAGGGAACTATATGGAAGAGGAGCCAGATGCTTGCAAATGAAAAACCAATTTTCTGCAGCAGAATCTCACTGGGTGTATTGATCATACTTCAGGGACAGTAGATAGCCAGCACAA
This sequence comes from Mus pahari, assembly GCF_900095145.1. Lineage (NCBI taxonomy): Eukaryota > Metazoa > Chordata > Mammalia > Rodentia > Muridae > Mus > Mus pahari. The sequence goes on from NC_034599.1 coordinate 27,297,691, forward strand.
AACTAACTCATTGCTATTTTTGTAGCCTTTTTTTCATATTTCTTTGCTTGGACATTAAAAAAACCTTTTTATTGATTCTTCATGAGTTTCACATCATACACTCTAGTCTTGCTCATCTCCCCATCCCCTCATATCTGCCTTTTGTCCTTTCAATCCTCCCAAAATCAAACACATAAGCAAGCATACAAATAACAACAATAGTAACAGAAAACATAGAAAACATTTCATCATGGAAGTGGTAGCATGACCCAGTGTGCCCCACACTATATTCCTTTATCCAAACATCTCCTCTTGCAAATGTTCATTGCAGTGAGTTATCGGTCTGATTTGAGATCTCTGGCTTTTGTGACACCATCAATATTGGGTCCTCATCAGGACTCCTCTGGGTTATCCTCTTGTTGCCCTGTGTCATGGAGATGCTGCAGCTTTGGAACAGCAGGCCTGGCCCTTTCACAGACAATATAGATTTTGGGGTAGGCAAATTCAGAGCGTGGGATCTGTCCCTGAGTGGTAGCTGAGCTGGTCAGCTTGCCAGCTCTCTCTATCCAAACCACCGTGGCTCACCAGCACTGAACCAGCTAAGACACTCAATGCGGCCATCACCATCAGCAAGAGGCAGGGTCAGATCTTCTGCTCTCATGACCTCAGAGCCAGCTCTCGCAAGTGTTACAGCCTGTGTGTGAGGAGCTGGAACGCTCTTCTGCTCCCACACCCTCGGGGCTGGCTCATCAGGGCCAGTTCCACTGGATTGCCCAAGCCTGGTGCCGTGCCCACATTCCAGGGTGTACCAGCCAGTGAGGAGGCAGGGCTGGCTCTACGGCTCTTATGGTCCTGGGGTCAGGTCTCCTGGATGGATAGTGCAGGTGGTGAGGGAGGGTGGGAACATCACCTCTAATTATGCACAGGCCCTGGACATCCACGTGGTCCCTGGGGCCTGTTTCCTCCAGGGACACCTCCATGTTCTCTCGTGGTAATATACACATTGATACTGATTCCTACAGCTATGTAGTCGCATGATCCTCAGTATCAACTTGGGCTGGGATGTCACCATGGCCCCAGGTAGCAGGGCTGGCCACTCATAATAGGCCATACCTCCGTTTCCATACCTCTTCACAATGTTGAAGCTGCTCCAGTTCTGTCTCTCTCCAGTCTGACCACCCTATGGTCACACCAAACTCATACATTGTAGTGGCTCCCACTGCAGGCTGGGCCCCTGGGTGACATCCTCCATCCATCTTGTGTGGTGTGTCTGCAAGCAGGTGTCTGTGGTACACCTGCGCCATGTACTGGAGGACAGGTCTGTGGGTGGCATGGCAGTCTGCAGATCTATGTCTATCTTCCTCCTCCTGTGCTTGCTGCATAGATTAGATTAGATTAGATTAGATTTTTATGAATCCTAGGCGTAAGACAGTTTTGACCCCCAAACCAAGCATCAATCTAGGATGAACAAAGGACCACCATCTGTCCCTGACTGATGTAAGACCACCACCACCACCACCACCACCACCAAGGCATCTCTTTGCTCATTGCTGGGTTGAATTTTCTTTTTATAGATCTTTTGCTTGCATACTATGGTTTGTGATTTTGTGATGTGTGTGTGTGGTTTGTGGTTTTCTTTTTTAAAAATAGTGGTTAGTTTGGGTTTTGTTTGTTTGCCTGTTTGTTTTATAAAGAAAGAGAAAAAGAAAGGGTATAGAGTTGGGTGAGTGGGGAGGTGGAGATCATCTGGGAGGAGGTGGGGAGGGGTAAGCTCTGTCTAGAATATATTATCTGAAAATATTTTTCAATAGAAAAGGAAATGAAAATATTTTCATAAAATTACGTTAATGTAAGCATTAGAACTACTTGGTTCTGATTTAACTCTGTGTGGTGTTTTGAATGAGAATGAGCTTCATAGGCTCATGTATTTGAATGCTTGGTCTCCAGGTGATGGAACTGTTTGGGAAGGATTAGGAGGTGTGGCCTTGCTGGAGGAAGCGTGTCACTGGGCTTTGAGGCTTCATGATTCCTGGATGGTTCTCTCTGCCTTGTACTCATGGATGAAGGTATAAACGCTCAGCCACTGCTCTAGCACCATGCCTGTCTGCCTACTGCCACTCTTCCTGTTATGACGGTCATGGATTCTAACACTCTGGAACTGTAATTCCCAAATAAATGCTTCGATTTTGCAAGTTTCCTGGGTCATGGTGTTTTACTACAGCAATAGAAAAGCAACTAAAACATTCCGAGAGTTTTACATTCTTTTTTTTCTGGTTTGTTTCCCAATTCCTTCTAGGACTTCTAGGTACTGTCTGAATTCTCTGTAAAGTGGATATTATGGATATACATACATAACTTTAATCTGAACATTTGAAAGAGAGGGGCAGGTGAGTCTCTATGAGTTCAAGGTTACTCTAAATTACCTGTTCTAGACAAGCCAAGTCATCATGGTGAGATTCTAAAAAACAAAACCAAACTAAACCAACAACAGTGAACAACAGGAAGATTCTATTAAAGGCTCTGCCTATAAGAGAATATGGAGAGGAATCGAGAGAGCCCAAGGGATGAGGCGGACAGCTTGGCATCCTTTGTGAAGGAGAGAAGGAAGAAAAGTTGAAGAGGGTACCACCTATGGTCTGCCCTTGCTTGAGTCTCAACCCTTCTAAAAGCTTGTCTACCTCAAGGCCCTTGCTTCAGAGAATGGCTGAGAACAGCCCATGGGACCATAGTCTTGGAGCAGAAGCTGTGATGGGATTTACTGTGTGTATCTGCAGGTGGCCATATACAGTACCACATTTTGTCACCATTCAGATGCTAAATAAAGCTCCTGCATCAAACCCATTCTTTTGGTGTCTTTCCTATCCTGAGCTTCCTTTGCTGTTTCCCATCTTTTCCCTGCTGTAAGAGTTTATAATTCCAGGTGCATGCTCCCCGCTCATTTCCTGTACTTGTTTTAATCTATAATATCATCTCCATTTATTTTGCCCTTTGATTTGTCTTTGTTTATTCTGGGTTTTGTCAGAGTCTCTTTCCTGTGAGAGTCTTTCCTCAGATGTCTGATGACCCTTGGCTGCCTGGCACTGAAGAAAGTGTCACTTATTGAGGTAGTGAGGAAGGGACTGCATTTGACCCTGTCAGGTGGAGGGACCTCAAGATGTCCATATAGAGACAGTATCTTTCCTCTCAGCCCAGAGCTTCCTTATTAGGACTCCTAATGGCCAGGATCCAGCGCTTGAGCCCAGAGTAGTGTGAGCTTCTTATTAGGCAGTTCAGAATTGCACAGAGCATCAAGTCTACACTGTAGAATGCCTTGTGCGCACCCTAAGCTGTAACTGAAGAAGCCAAGTTCATACCCTGTCTCTCATTCTCTAGAGTAAACCTGGGCTGAGAAACCTGTTTTCTTTTTTCTTTTTTTTTTAAAAGCTTTATTTATTTATTATATGTAATTACACACATAGCTGTCTTCAGACACTCCAGAAGAGGATGTCAGGTCTTGTTACAGATGGTTATGAGCCACCATGTGGTTGCTGGGATTTGA
>NC_034599.1:27301477-27302859 GCF_900095145.1 Mus pahari
CCTTCCCCTCCTTTTTAAGACAGGTCTCTCTACATTAGCGTTAGCTGTGACCCTTTTGGAACTTGCTCTGTAGATCAGGCTAGCCTTGAACTCATAGAGATCCATCTCCCTCAACTTGCTGAGTTCTGAGATTAAAGATATGTGCTACCATGCCCAGCCCTAAAAGGACTTTTAATCAATATTCCTGGTTTTGGCCCCAAATGCCAGCCCTGTTCAGAGGTATCTGTGTCTCTTCCCCTCTGGTTCGGCTCCAGGAGCTTGGTGTTTGTGCTTTGATGACTCCTTGTCACAGGTCCCCAGCTTAGCATTTCCAGCTGTGGTCTCTTCAGCCGTTTTCCAGCTTCTCAGACCTTGCAAAATCTCTTGACTACTGTTTGCTCTTGTCTACCTCCTTGAAACTTTCTACCTTTGGGATTCCTTACTGCATTTGCCTTTAAAACAACGACACTCATTTAATCTATTATAACTTCATCTTAAGATTCCTCCAGATTTCTTCCCTGATTACCCTAAGGATGAATTCTGTGTAGAATATTTATGGATCCATAAAGTCCACAGTTACAAGCTATCATTAATGAATTAGATCAGAGGAGGAACAAAGCTCCCCCACCACTCCACACTGGGGGAATACCTTGTCTGCTTCATAGATAATTCCCTCCACAAATCAGCCCTCGGGAATGCTTCCTCACCACTGGTTGGCATTTTAATCTCAGCTTATTCACAAATTGAATATATCCCGAAGCAATTATCTTCTCTCTGTTTATGTATCAGTAAAAACCAAGGTTCCCTGAACGATGAACGGTGATGCTGTGTGCAGAGTCCTTGAACAGTCTCTTGAGCTTCTCCCTCTTCTTTCTGACCAGGTAGAAGTCACCTTGCTGGGACTGGCAGCTGCACCTTGGCTGTCTTCCAGGCCCCGCCTACTCCTCCAGCCCAGTCTTTGGCTCTAGTTTGCAAAGTCCTCTCTGCTTCTCATGACTGTTCCCACCTCCTGTTCTTGTCACCTGAAATCTGCCACTTGCTCCCTTTTGTTGTAGGAATAGACTTCCCGTCTTTTCCTAAGTCACATAGATACCAAACAACTTCTGTTGGTATATTTACTGGCCGTGGGACAATATTTTTAAGATGTTCTAAATTTACTAACTTTGGTCATAATCCAGTGCTGGGATGAGGTGATGCAGGAGAGTTTCCTTGATGTCAGCAAAGCCAGCACAGTTAGATGCCCAGGACAGGAGACGGGGTACCACTCTCCTCACTGAGTCTCAGTGCTGTGGAATAGAGTCCAAGACTTTCCCCTAGCTACAGAAAGAGGTACATCGGCAGATAGGGGCTGGAGCTGGAGCTGGAGCTGGAGCTGGGGCTGGGGCTGGGGCTGGGGCTGGGGC